>NC_142800.1:80890957-80953842 GCF_049724085.1 Artemia sp. Qi Xiang Cuo
AACTAAACTAGAACTTCAACAAAAACTCTGAACTAATACTCTAATCTAAAAACACTAAACTCTTAACTATAACTACACTAAACTATAACTATAAAAAAAAACTCTAATCTTATACTCTAATATAAAAAACTCTAAACTCTTAACTAAAAGTAAACTAAACTAAAAATCTAAGCTAAGTCTCGAAGGTAAAACTCCAAACGCTTAACTATATCTAAACTAAACTAGAACTCTAACAAAAACTCTAAGATAAAACTCTTAGATAAAACTCTTAACTATTACTAAACTAAAATTCAAGTCTAACAAAAAATTCAAGCTAAAACTCTAAACTATTAACTAAAACTAAACCAGACTAGAATTACAACAAAACCTATAAACAATCGAACTGAACCAAAAACTATAAACAATTCGCTAACACTTCACTGCCATAGAACTCTTAACAAAAACTCATGGCTAAGACTCTAATCTAAAATTCTGATCTATTAACTAAAACTAAACAGAACGCGAACCCTACAAAAGACACTATGCAAAGTCACTAGTGTAAAACATTACTCACTTTGCTAATTGTAAACTAAAAAAGAACTATAGCAGTATCACAAAGGAAATATAAAAAATTTTTAAATAAAATTAAACAAAACAATAGAACAAACAAAAAATCTAAGATAGTAGTATAAGCTAAAATTATAAACTATTAGGTAAAACTAAACTATAACTCTAACTAAAATTTTAAGTTAATACTGAGCTAAAAATCTAAACTCTTAACTAAACCTTAACCAAACTATAACTTTAAGTAAATCTCTAAGCTATGATTCTAAGCTAAAAATCTAAATTCTTAACTGTAACTAAACTAAACTTTAACTCTAACTAAATCTTTAATCTAAGACTCTATGGTAAAACTCTAAAACTCTTAACTAAAACTAAACTAAAATATAACTCTAAATAAAAATAAGCTAAGACTCTAAGCTAAAAACTCTAAACTCTTAACTAAAACTAAACCAAACTAGAACTCTAATTGAAACTCTAAGTCTAAGCTAAAACTCTAAACTAAAACTAAACTAGAACTTCAACAAAACTGTAAACTAAGACTCTAAGCTAAAAACATTAAACTGTTAACTAAAACTAAACTAAACTAGAACTCTAGCAAAAACTCTAAGCTGAGACTCTAAGCTAAAACTCTAAACTCTTAAGTAAAACTAAACTAAACTAAAACTCTAAGCTAAGTCTCTAAGGTAAAACTCTAAACTCTTAACTTTAACTAAACTAAACTAAAACTCTAACAAAAACTCTAAGCTAAGACTCTAAGCTAAAACTCTAAACTTTTAACTAAAACTAAACTAATCTAGAACTCTAACAAAAACTCTAAGCTATGAATCTAAGCTAAAACTCTAAAATCTTTACTAAAACTAAACTAAACTAGAATTATAATTAAAACTCTAAGTCTAAGCTAAAACTCGGAACTAAACTAGAACTTCAACAAAAAACTATAAACTGAGACTCTAAGCTAAAAACTCTAAACTCTTAACTAAAACTAAACAAAACTAGAAATCTAATAAGAACTCTAATATCGGACTCTAAGATAAAACTCTAAAATATTAAATAAAGCTAAACTAAACAAAAACTTTAAGATAAGTCTACAATTTAAAAAATCCAACTCTTAACTGTAACTAAACTAAACTAGAACTCTAAAAAAAACTCTAAGCTGAAACTCTAAGCTAAAAAACTATACACTCTTAACTATTACTAAACTAAAATAGAACTCTAACACATACTTTAATCTAAGACTCTAAGCTAAAACTATAAACTCTTGACTAAAACTAAAATAAAATAGAACTATAACAAAAACTCTAAGATAAGAATATAAGCCAAAATTATAAACTATTAACTAAAGCTAAACTAAACTAGAACTCTAATTAAAACTCCACGTCTAAGCTAAAATTCTAAACTAAACTAGAACTGGAACAAAAAACTTTAAAACAAGACTCTAAGCTAAAAACTGTAAACTTTTAACTAAAACTAAACTAAACTAGAACTCTAACAAAAACTCTAAGATAAGACTCTAAGCTAAAACTCTAAACTCTTAACTAAAACTAAACTAAACTAAAACTCTAAGCTAAGTCTCTAAGGTAAAACAACAAACTCTTAACTAAAACTAAAGTAAACTAGAACTCTAACAAAAACTCTAAGCTAAGACTCTAAGCTAAAACTATAAACTCTTCACTATTACTAAAATAAACTAGAACTTTAAAAAAAACTCTAAGCTAAGACTCTATGCTAAAAAAACTCTAAACTCTTAACTAAAACTAAACTAAACTAAAACTCTAAGCTAAGACTCTAAGCTAAAACTCTAAACTCTTAACTATTACTAAACTAAACTTCAACTCTAACTAGAACTCTAAGCTAAGACTCTAAGCTAAAAACTCTAAACTCTTAACTATTACTAAGCTAAACTTCAACTCTAACTAGAAATCTAAGCTAAGACTCTAAGCTAAAAACTCTAAACTCTTAACTATTACTAAACTAAACTAGAACTCTAACAAAAACTCTAAGCTAAGACTTTAAGCTAAAAATCTAAATTCTTAACTATTACTAAACTAAACTTTAACTCTAACTAAAACTCTAAGCTAAGACTCTAAGCTAAAAAACTCTAAACTCTTAACTAAAACTAAACCAAACTAGAACTCTAAATAAAAACTCTAAGCTAAGACTCTAAGATAAAAACTCTAAACTCTTAACTAAAACTAAACCAAGCTAGAACTCTAATTGAAACTCTAAGTCTAAGCTAAAACTCTTAATTAAAACTAAAATAAACTAGAACTCTAATTAAAACTCTAAGTCTAAAATAAAACTCTAGAACTAAACTAGAACTTCAACAAAAACTCTAAACTAAGACTCTAAGCTAAAAACACTAAACTCTTAACTAAAACTAAAACTAAATTAGAACTCTAACAAAAACTCTAAGCTAGGACTCTAAGCTAAAACTCTAAACTCTTAACTAAAACTAAACTAGAACTCTAACTGAAACTCAAAGGTAAAACATCAAACTCTTAACTAAAATTAAACTAAACTAGAACTCTAACAAAAAAACTCTAAGCTAAGACTCTAAGCTAAAACTCGAAACTCTTAACTAAAACTTAGCCAAACTAAAACTTTAAGTAAAACTCTAAGCTATGACTCTAAGCTAAAACTCTAAACTCTTAACTAATACTAAACTAAACTTCAACTCTAACTAAAACTCTAAGCTAAGACTCTAAGGTAAAACTCTAAAATATGAAATAAAAATAAAATAAAATATAACTCTAAAAAAAACTCTAAGATAATACTCTAAGATAAAAAATGAAAATCTTAAATAAAACTTAAAAAAAATACAACTTTAAGTAAAATTCTAAGCTAAGACTCTAAGCTAAAACTCTAAATTCTGAACTGTAACTAAACTAAACTAGAACTCTGAATAAAACTCTAATCTAAGACTATAAGCTAAAAACTCTAAACTATTAAATATAACTAAACTAAACTATATATATAAAAAAAAATTTAAGCTATTGCTGTAATCTTAAAAACTCTAAACTCTTCACTAAAACGAAATTAAACTTGAACTCTAACAAAAACTCTAAACTAAGACTCTAAGGTAAAACTTCAAACTGTTACCTATAACTAAGTGGTGGGTGAAAAGGATGGGTACTTTAATTGTAAAATGGGTTTAGGACGGTCACTAAGAAAAGAACTTGTTCTGAAATGCCTTTTGAAAAGTATTGCTTGGAGTCCAGTCATGACCTTCTGATAGGGTTCTACCGATTATGTAACCAATTTCTCAGAAATCCATTTGTCCTAGTCGATTACGTCATTCTACATCCATATATGGACCCCCGTCACGACCTCCTGATAGGGTTCTACTGATTATGTAATCAATTTCTCAGAAATCCATTAGACCTAGTCGATTACGTCATTCTATGTCCATATATGGACCCCCGTCATGACCTCCTGATAGGGTTCTACCGATTATGTAATCAATTTCTCAGAAAATCCATTTGTCCTAGTTGATTACGTCATTCTTATGTCATATGTCATGTGTCATGTGTCATGTGTCATTCGTCATGTGTCATGTGTCATGTGTCATGTGTCATGTCTCATGTGTTGTGTCATGTGTCATGTGTCACGTGTCATGTTTCACGTATCACATGTCACGTGTCACGTGTCATGTGTCATGTGTCATGTCTCATGTATCATGTGTCATGTGTCATGTGTTACTCATAACCATCCAAGAAACATCCATCAAAGTGAGAACATCCAACAAACATCCATCAAAGTGAGAACATCCAAGAAACATCCATCAAAGTGAGAAAAATACTGTTTTTCCATTCTCACTGACAAAACCATAAAACAGACATAAATTGATGTTGACATCCATGAAAAACATCAAATAAATTGACCAACACACATATCCGTCCAAGAAACATCCATAAAAGTGAGAAAATTCCTGTTTTTTCAAATGAGAAAAATTCTGTTTTTTTATTCTCAGTGAGAAAACCATAAACCACGTGGTTCGTACGGGAGTTTAAGATAGCTTTCTACTCACATCATGGATTCAATCATATTCAGATAAGAGGTCACAGATTTTCTATAATAGATTGGCATTTTCTCATAAAATAACTTTCAATATAAAATAACCTTCAAAATTGAATATAAAATAACCTTCAGCAGAAAAGACTACATAATTCCAAAGTGAAAATTACTATGCTAAAAATAAGACCAAAATGGTGAGAGCCCAGTGAGGTAGTAGAGTTAGTGCTTGCAGAAGTTCTGTTTTACATTTTTCTCTCTCAAATCTGTCGAAATTCCCCAGCACCAGATTCCCCTTGGCTGCTGGTAGCTGGACCAGGTAAATTATACAACAATAGGGGAATTTCTGATAAATTTATAAATCCTGAGATTTCTGGTTCGATGTACTTATTGCACCGACCAAAAGCTGTGGTCATCCGGCGGATTTTTATCCAAAGGTTGGTATTTAAATAACACCTATATGTGGTGGGGCCCAAAACAAAAACTTGTGTCTAACGTCCTCTGAACTTTACAGGAAAGAGGAAATAAGGTTTTTAAGCTTTTCACGGAAATAGCTTTTGGTTAACGGATTTCAAAGAGAAAAATTAGCTGGATATTGTGGCTTCATTTTGATATACAGTAAATAAGGTTATGTTAGGTAGTCCTTGAGGGAGAGGTGTAATCTCAGCACTATAAAATTATTTCATTGACCATATAATTCGCCTACTTTGTTTTCAAAATTTCACCCCACTCTTAGGAAAAGTATTGTTAATGGGCCTGGACACCATCTTAGATTATCTTTATTACTTTTCAAGTGGTTTTAACTTTTTACTGAGGTATTTTTTAGAAAAAAATCTATTTTTCATTTGTAACCCAAACAAAGAAAGGTTTGTGAACAAATAAAAATTAGTAGATTCTTAATTTAATATTCTTTCTAAATATTATTGTCACTTTTCTGAGAATTCCTGATGGTCCCAGGTATAGCCCTAAGTGTATACATAAAATTAAAAGGAAACACTAAGACAATAAAATTCTTACTTTATAACATTCAGGATGTTCATATTGATAGGATTATCATGCTTTCTTCCTCCGTTGCTTTTACTTTTTTCAATCATTTCGAATAATATTTGCAATCACAGGTGGAACTAGATATCATCCAGTTCGAAATGTAGAAGCACGTTTTAAAAAAGAACCCATGATGTATCATGACAGTCATTTCACGAACAAATATATTAATAGGGTTTATGGAGGGTTATGGATCCATCTGGGGAGGAAATGTAGTGCATTGTAAGAAAAATATACATGATATTTGGAAAGAGCATAAAATATAGAAACTAATTCGTACTACTTTTACTTTATTTGTAGGTAAAATTCAATGGAAGATGGCATTATATTAGTTGAAACATAAAACTGTACCGCGTTTCTACTCTTCTAATATTACTCTTTGATTACAGGTGGTTTCTGTGCCCAAGATAAGAATGTTAAAAAAATGAAATTCTTTTTTTGTGTTTTGGGGGTTCAGGGGGCGAGATATATCTGAAAATTATTGTTAAGGACACTATGTTCCCTAAATTAAGAATTAATGAGGATGAAGAGGTGAAATTGGGTGAATTAAGGTACAATTGATCAAGGGAATATCTTCACTTACATTGGCGTAGAGTACTGGGGAAGGGTTAGGCCAGGAGGCCAAGCCCCCCCCCCCCGGGCCAAGCACAAAAATAACCTGTCGATTTTGTTAGTTACGGCCATAATTAGGCTTCAAATTTAATCTTGATTTGGCATGAGCCCCCTTTTCCTGAAAAAGTAAACGAAAGCGAAAATGAAAGGTAGGATCCGCTGGCGAAACCGTCAGTGCTCAGTGATCATTTTGAACTTGAACGGACTGTGAGTGAAAGAAACAGAGGCGAAAACTTTAACAATGAAAAGATTAGAACACTATTTTTCTGCTAAGAACTCTAAATACAGAACCAGATGGGAACTCACATGTTGGTACCGAAACAGAACAGATAAACGAACAACCGAGTACTTGTAGTTTTAGTGGTAATGTTTGAGCTAGTGATGTAAATGAGTAAGCAAAAGACCAAGGTAGCCCTAGTAGTAGCAATGTGTATAGTGTAGCTCATACAGTCAGTGTCAGCGATGTCGGTAGTAATACTACTACGAAGGGCAGAACATTTCAAGCTAGCTGGACTGAAAAGTACCACTGGTTATGACTCGACACGACTAAGAACGGTGCTGTGTGTACAGTCTGCACAGAAGCAGTGAATATGAAAATGTCCCTTCCATAGGCTTCTCGCGATAAAGACTCCTTTGGCACATTCATAACGAAAAGGTTCAGCAACTGGAAAAAGGCGCTCGATCGCTTTAAGTCGCACGAATCTTTGACATTTCACAAAGCAGCTATCGCGACCACAGACTCCTTGCGCCGCGGTAATGACGTGAGTTAACAGCTAAATGCACAACACAAGCAAGAATCGCATGACTCTTGCAAAGCTTTGAAGCTCATATTCTCGTCTTTGGAGTACCTTGCCTCACAAAGAACACCTATAAGAGGTAAGCAAGAACAGTCTTCGAACTTCCGACGCCTTCTTGAACTAAGGGCAAATGATGTTCCAGTTTTAGAAAAGTGGCTTGTCAGACCAGAAAAGTACAAGTGGTTATCACCTGACATTCAAAATGAAATATTAGAGGATAAGCACTTTGGAGTGATGCTTGACGAAACCGCTGATGTTTCCTGTAAAGAACAGATTTCTGTTTATCTTAGAACTGTTGATGACAACGTCGACAAGAGCAAAACGTTTTTTGGATTTTATGTAACTGAAAACACAATGAGTGAAACACTACTTAAGTGCTTGATGGATGTCCTTCGTCATCTCGGTCTTTTGTTACAAAATTGTCATGGACAATGCTAAGACGGCACTGCTAACATGTCTGGGAGCGAAAGGGGTCTACAGTCTCTGGTAAAGGCCCAGGAGGGAAGAGCCTTATATGTAAATTGCCGTGCTCACAGTCTGAACCTGGCTTCTCAGCATGTGATGGAAACTAACATCAATATGAGGAATGTTAGGAATATGATTCAGTGATGTATTGTGTTTATTAGCGGTCCCCCGAAAGGGTTGTCAAGTATCAACAGCGTAAACCTGGAGGTGGCACTCCGACCATTCTGTCCAACTAGATGGATCTTAAGAAAGCCCTTTATCACGGCAATCACTAGCAATTACTCCAAAATAATCAACTGGCTTGAGGACTTCAGCAATCACTCAGAAAACCGTAAACAGACAGCCGAAGCAGATGGATTTCTTGAGACCTCTACCAACTTTGATGCATTCTTCAAGCAAGAAATTCTTTGCATTATCTTTACTGCAATAGAAGACTCCAATGCTGAAATTCAAAGAGCGCAGCTCCACTTTAGAGAGGCAGAGGAAATAATTGATTGCCTCCATAAGGTCTTGGAAGGTATGAGGAATGAACATCGCTTTAAACTGCTATGGGAGGCAGCTGTCTCATGTGCAAACATTCTGGGTCTTAATGAACCAAAGCTCACGAGAAAAAGCAAAGTTCCCAGTCGTTTTGATGGAAGCGGTGCTCATTACTATCCGTCTAAGCCTGAAGATACTTATCGCTAACTTTTTAATGAAGCCATCGATTGCGTACTGATGGGCTTGCCTAACAGATTTGAACCAAGCAAAACAACTCAACATCTCACTAAAGTATAAGAGTTCGTCATAGGTGTATCTGACGTTTCGTATGTGCAAAACTTCTATAAAGACGATTCTGAGGACTATGCCCAGTTACAGCTGCACCGAGACATACTCCATGATCAAGCTAAAGCGAACAAAAAGGAGATCCAGAAATTTGATGCTGTTGTCAGTTTTCTAAAAGAAAATGTTTACCTTGCCAAAGTTGCTCACCAGATGGTGAAGTTAATTAGGAGTTAATTAGTGTTGTGTATGCCAGTTGCAAACTGTACTTCGGAAAGATCGTTTTCAGGCCTCCGAAGGGCAAAAACATATCTTCGGTCAACCATGACCCAGGAAAGACTGAATCATTTAGCTGTTTTGTCAGTGCACAGGAAAGTCCTAGAAAGCGTAGACTTCAACTAACTCACAGATGAGTTCATCAAGCGAGCTCAAGTTTGGATGAATACGTTTTCACTATCCCATTAGATGTAGCATGCGTTAGAACTTAGAAATGAAGGAACTCTTTGTATTCGAACGACTCGTAGCATTGATGAGTACTAATTATTCACGGCTTAAAGTCGAGGGGAAATTTTGGCACCTTGGGACAGGTTCAGTCTAAACAGAAATATTTTGCAAATTAACGGCGAGATTCTATTCATATAGTAATTTTAATCTTATGCTAAAAGCATCTAGCTGTTATCAGAAGAAGGGCAAAGAAGCCTTTAATACAGTGTTAAAATCTTAAAATTTTGCTTTTATTCTTGCTCGAGGAGTATCGATGTTGTACTTCGGATTTTTTTTCAGACACAAACAACATTTTTTTTTACCTAATCTCCTATAAAAAAAAAAAAAACTTCCGTGCTTCTAACCCGAAACTCTGTTGTTAATTTAAGAGACTTGCGAGATAAAACAACATGTCAAAATACACGTCCCATCTGACCCACATCTCCCCTAAGGCAAACACGGCTTTTATGTTGCTTTGTTTTTGGTGCAAGGTTGCCCCCCCTCCCAGAGAAATCGAAAATCTACGCCTATGTTCACTTATCCGGGTAGTATTATCAAACAGTTCGTGGTAAGAAAGATCACGGATGCGTGTTTATTTGTTGTTTTTTTTCCCCAGGGGTGATCGCATCGAACAAGTGGTCCCAGAATATCGCAGGAAGACTCATTCGAACGAAAATTAAAAATTTTAGTACCCTTTTTAAGGGACCAAAAATGGAAGGCAACTAGGCCCCCTCCAACGCTCATTTTTTTCCAAAGTCACCCGATCAAAATTTTGAGGTAGCCATTTTGTTCAGCATGGTCGAAAAGTACAATAACCATATCTTTGAGGATGACTTAATCCCCACACCCCCGGGGGAAGGTTTATAAGTTATGAACTTTGCCCAATGTTTATATATAGTATTGGTTATTGGGAAGTATAACGAAGTTTTCAGGGGGGACTTTTTCTGGTAGAGCGGGGGTGGGTGGGTCGGTGGTTGCGTGGGAGGATATTTCCATGGAGGAAGTTTTCATTGGGGAAGGGAAATTGCTATGAAGGGGGTGCCGTATTTCCCAGCATTATTTAAAAGAAACGATCAGGAATTAAATAAAAAAAAAAAACAATCTTTTCAACTGAAAGTAAGGAGCAACATGAAAATTTAAAACGAATAGAAATTATTTCATATATGATTGGGTTCGCCCCCTAGTCAATACCTCGCTCTTTACGCAAATTTTTTTTTGTACTTTCATCAGAGCTATTTATTCTAAATAACGGCCTTTGTGATTAAGGGGACATTCTCAAATAATTGAAACAAAATTTGTACTTTATCACAAAGAGCGAGGTATTGACTAGAGGGCGAACCCCCTAATATATGTAATAAAAATATACGAATATAGAAGATCGTTCCGTAAGTTACGTCGGAACAAAATTTCGAGAAAATCATTTAGCCAAAAAAAAGTGAAATTAATATGCAAATTTCGTTTCAACTATTCATGTACGGTGAGCCAAAATCAAAGCTGAATTAATTCAAAAACGCTCAGAAATTAAATTTAAAAAAAAACAAATTTTTAAACTGAAAGTAAGGAGCGACATTAAAGGAGAAATGATTCCGTACATGTAAGGGGCTGTCCCCTCCTCAACGCCTCGCTCTTTACGCTAAAGTTTGACTCACAACTTCATTTTTTAAAACAATAAAAAAAACTTTGCGTAAAGAGCGAGGTGTTGCGGAAGGGACAGCCCCTTTCAATACGGAATGATTTCTGTTCGTTTTAAGTTTTAATGTCGCTCCTTACTTTCAGCTAAAAAAAAATTTTTTTTTTAATTTAATTGAGTAAGATAGTGGATGCAGTGAAAATATAAAAAGCAGGATAGCCTTTGCGCAGGGTGCTTTTTCGCCTGAAAAAGTTTGAAGGAATAGGAAGATAAGTCTTCGAGGTAAGATTAAAATAAAGGGATCAATGGCAATGACAGTGGTCAATTGATTATGGTTTTGAAGCGTTGGTGCTTTGAAAGGTTGGGAAAGATGCGTTAAATTTTTTCATGGGAATTGTCTAAGGATAGTTTTAGGTTCTTGTTCGATTCACCGTGTATCAAACAATAAGTTGTACGAAGAATTTGGTTAGATCCTACTTTCCAGGGCTAGGAAGGAGCATGTAAATTGCCAAAGATTGTGCTGTCCGGCTATCCATTTGAGGCCAAAGAGAAAGCAGGTCGTCCCAGAATGGGCGAAAACAGGTGATGAAAGAAAGGATTGAAGGGAAAACGAAATTTCACGCAAGGGGTAAAGAGTGAAGCATTCAAAAGATAGGGAGTAGAGAGGTGCGTAGCTGTGTTGGCCTCAGGCAGCTTGATGCTACAAAGAGTTTTTATTAATAGAAACAGTACGAACGATATGTTTTGATTCCACGTTTTAGCATCAAAATGAAAGAAGGGTTAAAATGGCTACGTCACGTTTTATGGATAAAGCTTGATAAATTGCCAAAAATAGTGTCTTTTGGTAGACCGAAAGGGGCCAAAGAGTGGTCCTCCCAGAAAGTTGTGGGAAGGTGTCAGAGAAAAGAACTTATGGAAATTTAGATTTAAGGGAGGGAGTAAAGAATGAAGTTTTGAACACTTAGGTGGAGAAGAAGCAAGCCTGGCTATCTTGGCCCCAGGCGGCTTGGTTTTGCAATAGGTTTTTAGCAGTAGTAGTGTTTCATAGTAATTTATCCTTTATATCCAGACACGTGTAAAGGACTTTATTTAGGTATGGAGCAGGGGGGGGGGAGTGTAAACTCAGAAAAACGCATAACAAAGGAATTGAATGATAAAAGCCCAGCTATTTTTCCAGACAGTTCCTTGTGTTGGAGACTTGCTGAAAAGGAATGCGCTAGCCATGTCTATACTTGTGTTCTTTCTAAGTCGTCGCACATTTTCAAAGGGGATTCATAGGACAATGAGACTTGGATTCTGCCTTTAAAGCCTCTGGTATTTTTCTTGTTTCTCCAATTCCACTTCAAGTAATGCCTTCCTGTTCCTACGTCTCTTTTGTGTACGGAACAACTTAGTAAGGAACTCCTTCACTCTCTCATCATCTATATTTTATAGGGACGGTGCCTTTTGACAGGAACCAGTTCAGGAAAATTGAATGAAAACAAAATCAAATTTTCCATTCACAAGATAGTAACTTTTCTCTTGAAAAAGAAAAAAAGTTTCAATTTGACTTACTAATTAAGCTGTATTCAAATTATCGTATTTTTTTTCGTACTTTCAACGTTTTTTGCAGTTGCTTTTGTATTGATTTTCATTTTTGTGACAAACCCTCATTGTTGCTCCTTTATCAAGATTCGTATATTTTTTCCTTGTTTTTATTGCATTTTTTACGATATATGCAAGTTTGACAATGATTACTTCTAAGGCCCATTTTGGGAACAAAACTTTATCTTATGGCAATGCAAGAGCCCAGACTTAGGAGGTCAAAGGACATTATACTGCTACAATGATTGGCAAGAAAAAGGACTTTGGACAGAGGGCACATTGAAAAAAATTGTTTACATGATGAAATAAAAAAGGATCAACTTTACTATTTATCTCTACGATAATTTTAGCAGTTGGCCTAATGTAGTGAGTACAGAGATTGGCGCCCATAAGCTGAATTTTAGGGGGGGGGGCTTAGCTGGTCTAATCAGCACTTCCAATGCTGTATAATAGAAATCTCAAAATAAAAATATAAAATATAAGGCAGCATCATTCAGCCAGGGGGGGGGGGGTGGAACCCCCCTCCCCCCCCCCATATGAGTGCCCATGATTACAAACACAGACGCAAAACTTTATTTTACGAGGGATGGAGGGGGATGGAAGAAAAGAGCAACTAAAACAAGAAAGATACTTAATATAATGGGATGATCGCACAAATTTCAGAATCAAAGAAGGAAACCGAATACCCACCTTTGTGCATGAGTTTACGTAGTTTCATGACTATACTAATTCTTCCCTACCTCTTGTGTACAAGAAGTAATTAACTTCTTGGATTTTTTTTGGGGGGGGGAAAAAAACTTCAGAGGTTAAACTCTTTTAGTTTAAGAAACATTTAATGGGAGAGGGTAGTTAATTTTGTTATTTTTTGTCATTTGAGTGTTTTTTTCTTTTTTTTTTTTTTTTTTTTTTGTTTTTTGTTTTGTTTTTCATAGTTGAGAATTAGAGGATTGCAGCCGTCTATCATCAGGCTTTTCGATCCTTCCCCGGGCGGTTGTATATATATATATATATATATATATATATATATATATATATATATATATATATATATATATATATATATATATATATATATTATTTTGTAATTATTAGTAAATAAAATAAATTTTTTCAATTTTTTTTCAGTTGGCATAGCCAAGGGTGTCACGTATTGGAAGACGCCCTCCCATGTATTCAGCAAGTCGGTAAAAAAATTAGAGTTGGTAAAATAGTGCACGAATCGCTGCTATTTTGCTGCCTTAAATTTGTGTATTAGTTAAATTGGCTTATTTGAAATATATGACGTAAAATCAATGAAAGAAGACCTGTAGGCCTATCTGTAAACTAAAAATGAAGTAATTTCTATCACTAAATTTGTCGATAAAAATGACCTGCCAGTCGGTAAAATCCATTACCCCCTTCCCCTATATATATATATATATATATATATATATATATATATATATATATATATATATATATATATATATATATATATATATATATATATATATATATATATATATATATATATATATATATATATATATATATATATATATATATATGTATCTTATAAATTAGCAAACGATACATCTGGCCGTAGCACAATATAAGAGATTCGGCCCAAAGTTGAACATCTACTTGAGTAGTAAATGTTCGTAGGAAACTATCAAATTCCATATTGATATTCTTTTGTGCTGTTTCAAAAGAGCCAATATTTTAGTCTTTCCGCCTTTCCCTGGAAGCCTATTTTGATGATAGGATTACCTTCATTGATTTTGGCTTACAAAAGAGTGTGTTCTAAATTGTTGTGAAACAAAGATAAAAGCACATCAAGGGTTTCTAAGTTAATATACCTAATGTATCAGAGGTGAGGAGTTAAAGGTGAATGCCCAAAATGGGGGTCAAAGGTGAGTGCACAATGGGAGCCTTCAAGTTTTGTCTGGGTCGTAGGCTCCTTGCCGCTAATAATGTATACTGGAGAAAATGTTTAAATTTTTGATTATATTTACCACTAGAATCCCAAATTCAAGGCCAATATCCTAAGTTTGAATGTTCAAATACAATTTTTCTTCTGGGAATCTTTGGGAGTTTAAACTCAAAACTCTTAAAACTCAATTTCATTCTTCAGCCCATGCCCGTAGCTAAGGGCTCCATGAACAAGCTCTCCCCACCATAAATGGTGATCTTTGCCAGATGTTACATAGTTTAATATGTGTAGTTTTTTTTACAATTCATGTTTTACTGCTTGGATAGCCCCATCCCCCTGAAAAATTCTGGCGTAGATACATAATTCTACGCTTTTCACAATCATCAACTGAGATAATCTGATGGTGTGATAGTTGTATTTATGTGACACCATTTACGTCACACTAGACTAATTACAATAATTTATTAGCTTGTAACACAAACTAGTGCGTCATCTATCTTTATTTATAGTTCACAATTGATAATATTAAACATGTGGTTATTGCTAAACATGAAGCGAATTCAAATACGATTAATTTCGTATATAAATAATACAAACATTACCGATTTAAAAAGTAAAATAGCCCTAAAGATCAAAAGCTAAACAATATAAAGAAATAACAACGTTATTTTTTTATGAATTTTGGCTGACACTAAAGCATATTTTATAGTGTTCCAAGTATTACTGTTAAAAACATACTGCAGAGTCACATGAGGTTCATACTCTAGAGGAAACTCATTCACCAACTAAAGGTGCGTATGCACATATCGTTAGTTCCCCTGAAATCTCACTCTGCGTGTATGTACTTAGGGGGACTTCAGCCCCTCCCCCCTAATTTCTTTTTTTTTCGGAGGGGTTCTACTAAAAAAAAATTTGGGGGGGGGTACAAAAAACCTCAAAAAACGCATACAAAATTTGTTTATTTCCATTTTTGTTATGAGTCAGACAAACATTTCATGGGTACGGCCTTGCTTCTAAAGGGATTTTCAACGTAACTAGTAATTTTAAAACAATCAATATGACTTCTAAAAACGTACATTTCCCCCATTTTGAAGATTCTTCCGTCCATACCGCATCTTTTTCATTTGGGTGTAAAAAGAAGGAAATTTCGTTGCATCATCAGTTTATTTTTCACAACATCGTAAAATTGTTAAAATAAAAGTATAACTTAAACTTAAATATATAATAAGTAAACAGTTAAACACATAAAGATAAAAAGATACATATAAAAGGAAAAGAACAAGTGTATCGTCTGTACCAGCTTAACATAATTTACATGTTTACCATTTATATATATATATATATATATATATATATATATATATATATATATATATATATATATATATATATATATATATATATATATATATATATATATATATATATATATATATATATATATATATATATATATATATATATATATATATATATATATATATATATCCTGAAATAAATCCGAAGCCCAGAATAAAAATTTATACCGAGTAGAAGTAAGAAAATCGGTTTCGTCAAAGCAGGACGATGCAGTCAGATGGCTTTGTATGATAACATACGTTTTTTTCGATTTATTTTCTTTCTTGACTTGCATAGAAACTGAGTGGACTGAGCTTGGAAAGTGAATGGGTGCATTCACTTCAGGGGTGCATTACTGTGTTATAATAGTTTGGGTGGTTCTGTTCTTGAAACAACCTGCAGCTAAGAAAAGTCTCGACCCGATGCTTTTAGACGACGGAGGCGACTGCTCTACAGATCAAGATTTTGCTCAGGTAGAGTTGATGCAGCTCCGCATTGCCATGGCCGAAAAAGACAAAATGATTCAGCTTCAACAAAAGCAAATAGATCTGTTGCTAAATCTTGTGGTACCTGAGTTGAAAGAGGATGTTGCCAGCCAGCTTAAACAACAAAGCGTTTCTAAACAAAGTCGCTCACAGTTCACTAGCCGACCATAAACAGAACAGAAACAGAAAAGGACGATTTGCAAATATTTTGGTCACGGAAAATGCAACAAAGGTAAAGCTTGTACTTATGTTCATCCTTGCAAGTTTCATGCAGCTAATAACTGTAAGAGTCAGAACTGTAAGTTTGATCACCCGAACCTGTGCAAGCATGGTTCGTTACACCAGTGCCCTAACAAACATAAATGCAACTTTGTCCACACCACGAAACAGGAAATGTCTCCAAAGCAGCAACCGGCAAGGTCTCCAAATACCAACCATCCTAGGCGTTTCCCATTGAATAATCATAGAAGACCGGTTTCTAACGAGAGAGGTATTTCCCCTTTGTATTTAATGTACCCTAGCCAAAATTCTGCTCCTTTCTTCTCAGGTAACGGCCAAGCTGTTCAACCCAGCCCAGTTCTTCCTCCCAACTGGAGTATGACGAGCCACTGACCATCTCTTGGGGTCCCTGCAGCCCCCACGCCCGTATTTCCAACAAGTTCTAACAATTTGGGAAAATTCCAGCATTTTTCGACAATCTACCCCAGGTAGATAAGAAGAAAGAAACATCTAGTTCCTATAACCTTCACTCTTTTCTCCTTGTTAATGTCCATTCTCTAAGCAATAAAGTGACTAAACTTTCTACAAGAGTAAATGACAATAGAAATGATATTTGCTGCATAACAGAGACGTGTTCAGCCAATGAGTTTAACGCCCAGATAAGTAACTATAATTTTCTCGTCAAGAGTAGGCGAAACAAAAAAGGTGCTGTCGTCACACATGGAGGAGGATTAGGTATGTACATTCGAAACGATATACCGCATCAGATATGTAAAGACTCTCAGAATACCGACTACGAGCTGTTGTGGGTAATATTGAGACTAAAAGTTCTTCCCCGTAAGTTTTCGTCGATCGTAGTTGGAGTACTCTATTTTCCGCCGCGGTCGAGTTACAGGCGAGAGCTCATAGCCCATCTACAGGCATGTTTAGATGAGATTAAAATGAGACACCCAAACAGTTCTGTGGTTCTTATGGGTGACTTCAATGACCTACTACCCAGCTGGATTGAAAGATCGCTAAGCTTGAAGCTTGTTATTCGTGAAAAGACAACTCAGAAGTCTGAGTCTGATCTCATCTTCAAAGCTATTTCTGATTTCTATAGTGATCCAGTGACGTTGCCAAGTCTTGGTAAAAGTACACGCTTCTGTGTGCACTGGTGTCCCAGGGAGGAAAAGAGAATAGGAACCAAGCGAATTTTTTCGAGCCGGCCTCTGACTGAGTCTGGAAAAGAGCTATTCGCTAGGGCTATATCGAAAAACTGGAAAAGTTTGTACGAAAACTGCAATGTCAACGACATGTATAGAATATTTTCCACTGAATTACGGATAGCTTATGATGTTTATTTTCCAGAGAAGACAGTCACAGTAAACTCAGCTGACAAGCCCTGGGTTAACTCGCGCTTTGCGACTTGGCATGAAAACAGAGCGAAGTTTGCAGATGATTTATCATTGATGATACTTCATAAGCTAGGATCCATGATTAGTACGGATGGCATAATTCGCCGTTTGGAGGCTGACTGTGAAGAAAAACGGCTTTCAATTAATAGGAAAAAGTCAGCACTTATGAGAGTCCCGTTTTTGAGAAAAAAATTTCCTAGTCAAAGTGATTAAAATGTGTCAATTGTAAATAATATGACAACTTTAGGTGTGACTTTTAACTCAAAAATTTCATGGATGGATCATGTAAATAATTGTACTAAGAAGGCGAATATAGCGTTGCGTAATCTAGTCACAATTCCGCGATTCGGTTTTAGTCGTTTTTCACTGTCGAATTTTTATAAACTGTACATTCGGAGTATTTTAGAGTATGCTTACCCTGTGTGGCATCCGGGGCTAAGTAAAGAGCAAAGAAATGACGTTGAGAACGTGCAGGAACGAGCTACCCGTGTGATATTAGGTCCGGAATTCACGAATTATGAGGATAGCCTCAAAATCCTAGGACTAGATGGACTTGATGCCAGGCGACACCAGCTTACAATGGCCTTTGGACAGAAGCTTTTAAAGTCAAGCAGGCATCGATATTTGCTCCCTGAACTGACAAGAACAGTGTGTATTACAAGGCACCAGAATAAACTCAAGCCTTGTAAGCCCGTGGCTACCAATCGATACAGACTGTCTTTTCGACAGTATTTTGTGTCTTATTTTAATAAATAATTGACAAGGAAGAGTGATTATTTAAATTAAATTGTGTCTCATTTAATTCTTGTTATTTGACATAATAAATTCGTATCGTATCGTGTCGTATCGTATCGTAACCTCAAATTAAAAAAAAGAAAAAAAAGATAACGTCTTTGTTTCACTTGTCGTTTAACCAGAAGTGGCAGTATGTGCGCTAAAGTGGAATTCTATATTCTATGTTAGAAATGACTATATGTAGTTGCTAAGCTTTCGTCTCTTCGTTTCTGCTTTCAAGTGGAAAAATCTGCTCAAACAGAGAAGTTAGCAGGCATAAGTTTTTGGCTAAAGTTAGGTAGAAAGCTGAAATTGCTAAAAATATTCGAATTTTCCCTAACCCCATTGCTAAAACATTTACCAAATGATCTGAGGTTTTCCTTTGCTTATTTCTTAGAAGTGATATTAGAAAGTTAACCCAGGGCAAGAAAATCAACGTTTGAACTAAAAAAGATACAAATACAATTTCCTTTTTAACACTAGAAGGGGTGATGAAACTACATTGCATCAGTCTTTCGTACAAATTTAGTTCATGTGGTACAGCGTTTCAAAGGTTTCGAGAGGCTGACTACTACTTTGTTGTGATGCCACAGGGAATTTTTTATCCTGTGGCACAGGAAAGTTCTAAAAAACGAGCTATGCTCTGATTCGTTGCAAAACAAATCTGGAGGAAAAACTAGGCTTATGTCCCATCTGCCCTCGTCTCTTCCATCTTAATTTCTGGGCAAAAAGGTTTGCATTTACAACTTTTTCAACCAGAATTACTTAAGCATTTTCGACTCAGATCAAAAAAGACAAAGTACATCGAGGATTCTTCCATTATCTCACTTTCTTCCCCCACTGCCAACTTCTTAGAAAAAAGGTAGGCACGCTGGAGCTTGTTTGAAGAGAAATCATGCAAGAATTGTTAATCCATACAACTATGGGACCAAAATCAGGTCCCACGGTCTCTAGAAGAACCCCCCCCCTCCATAACTCACTACCATCTTTTTAGTAAAAAGGTAGGCATACTGTAATTTTTTTTGTAGCCTCCAATGGCAGCTTCTCTCGCCATCTCCTGTCTAATGTAATCCAGAAAGACATGAATATTGCACCTTGTTTGAAGTACAAACATACAAGAATCTTTAGTCTATATAATTGAAGGTATAAAGTGGACCCTTGGCATTTCCAGCAACAACCCGTCCGTTCCGTCACCAGCTTTTTAGAGGAAAAGTGTTATATTGCATCTTTTTTTTTTTAGCCAAAATCACCCAACGACTTTTAAAACAAAGACGTTGGAAGCAACATCTAGGGCAATGAACCCGCCATAATCTTTTATCCCTTTCCTTTTCCATGCGATTTTTTTACAGAATGACAGGTACGCTGCAGCTTGTTTGTAACGAAATCACGCAGGGAGGTTTGATCCATGCTGGAGGCAAAAGGTGAGCCCATTACCCATCCAATGCCATCCACCCTTCCCACTGTTAACCTTTTAGCAGATGTAGCAGTAAAGGTAAAAAATTTGCCATGATTCCTAATCAATGTGAAGTAGGGCAGATGATAGCTCCGTGATCCATCTAACTGCCCTTCCCCTCTCCGCCAGCTTTTTAGGCATGCTAAACTTAATCACGCAAGACTTTTAAATCTGATTTAACGGAGGCATGAAGTGTGCCCTTAGCCCTTTTAACCCCCTCCTTCCCTTGGAATGAGAGCTCTTTAGCAGACGATAGGCATGTTCCACCTTTTTTTTTAACCAGAACCAAGCAATGATTTTATATCCGTATGACTTGAAAACTAAAGTAGGACAGTTGCCCCTCCCATGATCATAATGATTATAGGCAATGATTTATAATATGTATTATTGGAGGCATAAAGTCGGCTGATGCCCCTCGGACATCTCCCCAACACCCCAACTGCCAGGTTTTTAGTGGAGCAGTAAGAATATTGCATCCTGTTCGAAGTAGAATAATACAAGAATTATTGATCTATATCAGAGGCGCAAAGTTGGCCCTTGACACCTTCAAGGCCACCTTCGATCGGAAATTTTCAGCTGAAAGTTAGTCAGGAGTTTTCCTTCATTGATGGGCTGAGAATTTAAGAAGCAAGTATCCTGTGGTAATGGTACATAAGAAGGACGATTTTCATATGCATACTCTCCTTCTCCAACTCCCAAGACGTTTGGAACTTATAGGGCAAGTATTTTTGGGCCAATGGAACAAAAGGAGTAATTTTTCAGAGGTGTGCTGCACTTCCGAGCCCACCTACCTGCCGCACTAGTGTCCACTTTCACTTGAAACTTGGTAGGTTGTACCTACAGCCAAGGAGACGTCAGTCAAGAGATTTTAGGCCAACGCACTGAGAGAGGTACACAGAGGGACCTCAAGACTATGGACACTTGGAAATCAAGAATTTTTCGGAATTTCTAGGCCTTCCTTACTAAATCATCAATAGTTTTTTTATTTGCCCCCCTCCCCCTTAGAGAAAAAAATCTTAAGTATCTGCCTTGTCGAACTCTGGACTTGTTCATCCTAAAGGATGAGGGTTTAAATACTTTTGCTAATTGATCTATCTTTCATTCGTTTTTGATAAATTGTTGGGTATGACAATTTGTATTCATACAAAGGACTTGGCACCAATTATAAGTAATAATGAATGCCATACAGTGTAGGGGCGCCAATTGCCTCCCCCTTAGATTTTTAAACCCGCATTTTTTTTGGCATTTTCACTAAAAAACAATAAAGAAAAGAAAAATCCCTCCCCCTATATTACAAAAATAACTTTTTGTTGATTCATCAAGATTCTTTTTTAAATCCTTGTCCGTTACACCTACATTTTTCCTGGATTGGTGCTCCTGACGCAATGGCATATTTTCTCGTTTTAAATAAAATGTCTACGTGGCAGTCATTTAGTGGTAAACATATAATCAAATTAATTAGAACCATAGAATCCTTTGTTTAAAATTAAACATAGAATTAGAGGTTGCTGCAAACCTTCACTTTGCCCTAGCAACGTAAACCTACCTTTTGTAAGTTTTAGTATTGCTCTTTACTGTCATCTTACTATGTTGCTAGCTACCGCTACAACCCGGATTAAGAAAGCTTTATTCTTCTAAACTACCCGCATAAAACTAACTTTCAGAGTATTCTTCCAATTTAAAATTCTTTAAAGTTCCGTTACCTTTATGGGATAATTGTACATTAAGAATTCTTTTATTATTCTATTTTTCATCTTTTTTTTGTTATGGAAAAAAAACACTTAAACACAACCTACTTGACAGGAGAAAGACAGATTAATCCCATATTGGATTAGTTCAACAATTCAGTCCGCAGGAGGTTGCAGACAAAAAAAACAACGGGAAACACGGAAAAACAGAATGAAAGACACATCCTGACATACGGCTACACAGAGGGTCAGAATCCCCACGAAGATAAGACACGGATGGTTCGGTTTAGACCGTTCTTTTTTTATATCGACAGGTTTACGATTATGCATCTTAATTATCGCAATGGCGACAATATTTTCTAACTAGTTTTGGACGTATTTTTATTTACAGACTAAATTATGTCCTGATAAACAATTCAGGAGTCAGAAATATCCAACTAAAAATATCAATGTGTTCACAGCAATGAAGGGCAAGCAAAGAACCACCCTTGGCAATAGAGACTAGAGACTAGAAAAGACATGTTGGTTGCAATATATACGTAAAAGAAAAACTGTTTTTTAACCTCAATTCAAAATAAATTACATTTTTAATATTGGATTTACTCATTAAGAGTTTTTGTGTTGGGCAATGTCAATAATTTTGGGAAAAAGGGGAAACTTCTACAAAAGGGTTCTGACTCCGGTGAAAATAACGTCACATTTGTATCTAATTCTATATGTGGGTTCAAGTTTTCCATAAAAATGAAATCTATAAATGTAGCTAAAAAAATTAAACGTGTGGTATCGTATTTTACCCTTAATAGCACAAAATAAACGGTTAAGATACCTGGTATAGTAATTACTAATGGTTTTAAATTATTGCATACTTATGCATAAGATTTAGGGGTAAATTAATAGATATTTTTGTCGAGAGGGGAGTACCTAAATCCCCAAAAGGTGGATAAATTTTAAAGAGTTTTACCGTTTCAGAAGATTTGTTCATGATCATAATAGAAGAAGCTGTGATAACTTTGTTGTTGATATTAAATTAATTAAAAAAAACTTTTTTCACTAAATAAGTTTTTCAAAGAAAATTAAAGAACTCCATTAAACAAAAAATGAGCAAAAATAAAATCAAATAATCTACCAAGCGTGAAACTATACAAATCATTATCGATAAATAAATGAAACTCAAAACGAACAGAAATTACAATAAATAACCGAGTCAAACTCAAAACGAGCAGAAGTTAACATAAGTTGGGCTCAAAACCCCTATGCCTTCCCTAGGCCAGAACATAATTTGCATTTTACTGAAAAAAATACAAATGAATGTGTATTGTCAGTTCAATATCCATATACTGATATTTAGTAATCAAAATGTTATTATTATTTGATTTATTAAAGTTATAAAAGTAAAAAATATTTATATTTTTTTTCAATAAAGTGCAAATTATGTGTTGGGCGTGGGGGGGGGGGCTAGTTGCCCTCCAATCACTTTCGACTATTAAAAAGGGCACTAGCCACTCCAATTTTCGATCGAATGAGCCCTTTTCGAAGTTTCTACGATAATTCCTTCGATACGAAGTGCCCGGGTATGGAGGAAAAAAAATAATACATTGTGGCAACATCGTTCATTACTTAGGCAGCGCTATTGCGCTGCCTATGAAATAGTGTGAGACCTGGGTTTCCTTTGAAATATCTTGGCCCTTCTGCTTGGAATTCGCTTCCTGTGAGTCTTAGAGTTGCTGAGCATTTCTCACACTTTAAAAATATATTAAAATAATATTTCTCTTGGAATTAGTTTTTTGGCGGAGGGGGGGGGGGAGGTGAGAGTAAGCTGTAGAGCAGGGGGGAGTCGTGAGTGAAAGGGGTGGGGGCTTCTGGATTTGTATTTTGATGGTGGTTGTTGCTCTGGAAATGTGCAGGAGAAGATGATAGTTTTTTTTAATCAATTTATTAGTGTACGGTGTTGCTAGGAATGTTTATGTTGGTAATCGCTACGTGTTAGCAAAAATTATTATTTTCCCCTAGCGTAGTGATTTATATTTGTAATGGTTTATTTGTTGTTTATTATGTTAAATAAAGTCAAAGATTAGATTGTTAAAAAAAAGAAAAAAAAGTCAACTGTTTTCCATCTATAGATAGATCGTGTATTTCAAAAAGCCCAAGAGCCATATACACACAAAAAATATGAAAATAGAAAAATTACAACAGAGCAAATTACAAACACACATTAACATGAATACATAGCGAAAAATACCTTCTGGTAAAATACAAAAAAAAAATAACTTTAATTCCATATAATTAATAATAATTAATTGTAAAAACATTTCCTTCTTTTTAATCCCTTCTCTATGTACGCACCAATACGAAATATTGTGGTTGGATACTACTTTGTAAGATATTTGGAAGCAGCAAAACAATCCCATGCAAGTAATTTTCCCTTAAATCAGAGAGCACCGGGCACTTTCGGAGAAAATGGTCCAAATCTTCGTCCTCATCCCTACAAAGAGGACACACATACCGACTATCAGGATGTACTATCCCCCTGTCGAACACCATTTGTCTACTCTGGATTGGAAGGCAATTCGCCCTAAGCTAAATCCATCGACATAAAATCATAGCCGGTAAATTGAATTTAAAATAAAATTCCTCTCCAAAACTAGGTTTAACCTGATTATAATGATTCAATGTAGCAGAATTTAAAACCAGCCCTTGCCAATACTGAATTTCTTGACCCTCTAAGATAAATCGTACCTGGCATACTAAATTTGTTGGTAGATCAGGGGAACCAAGACCGTCATTCCATAAGTAAGCCATTCCCACACTTTCTAGTAATGACCTAATTTGGGATGGCTACGACCTTTTCGAATCATAGCTCAACATCTGATAATAAGCAGCACTTACTAGTCTGTCTTCATTGCACCTAATGATCTTCAACCAAAATCTAAGCATCAAAATAGACCTACGTAGTTTTAACGAAAACAGGCCCATATCACCTTTCAGAACCTGTGAATGAGTTGAGTGTGAATGTGAATGAGTATATGCTTTCACCTTTTTCTAAGTATAAGAAAATCTATCAAAAACCGTGAAAAACTTGTAACATCTTAGGGAGGGGTGAACTGAAATTTGTCCTATTTTACGTATCTTGATCTTCAACTAATTATTTAAATATGTTTTCACACTAGAATAATTCTTCGGATTTTAAGCTGACTATCTATATATAATATTAAAGTAAAAAAAAAGAGGACAAAGTAAGTTTCACTCTTTCAACTGGAAATTGTCTCATCGGATTGTCAGTTTATCATGTTAATCATTTGAACTAAAAGAAAGGAAAAGCGCTAATACTTAGGAATTCACCGAAAACAACAAATACACGAACAGACAGGAGCGTAAATAGCATCAGTTTTTATACTTTAAGAGAAAGCTGAAACGTGATCTTTTTGTGTTTTCTTCAAACCCACTAGTTTTTCTAAGAAATTGAACAGTTAGATAATAAACTAATAATAGAAAAAATAATGACGTCAAAAAAGGTAATGAGCTAATTAGATTTTGCGCTGTACCTGGGCTCTTTTAATGTACTTTCAAATTGACCTTGCTGCTTCAAAATGTTTTTTATTTTTAAACTTGAATCCTAATTGTAAGCCTTCAACGTAATATATATATCGACAATAAATTAAAATTCAGATCCTGAAAGATCAACATCAATACAATTCTCAGTTTTCAAGTGCTTGAACTTAAAAATTTGAAGGGAATCCTTCTGTGTAAGGCAGATCCACAGTAAAACTGAGAATTTTTTTTTCCAATGCTAGGTTTTGGGACAACTACTTTTTAAGATTAACCCAAGTTAACAAACACGGGTAGGCTTTCTTTTTTCCTTCTTTCGTACAAATTGTCAATCAATGTGATTTTGAATTTGGTGTCACTTACATTCATTTAATTATATTCATTTAATTACATCCATTTAATTAACCTTCATTCATTACATTCATTTCATTTACGTTTAATTCATTTACATTTACAATTTACTTACATTCAAAGGCATTACAACCATTTAATTATATGCTTACATTCATTTACAAAATCTTTCTCCTGATTTTTCGAGTAGGCTACCTATAGAGCTTTTGGTGACTGCATACTGTACGTACATCACTGTATATATAATTAGCAGTAAGTTTACCGCAGATGATTTCTGGCTCTTCATTAACGGTGCGAACAAAAAGCTCCTCCCACTTCTTCACGCACGGGTAGGTTAGTGAGTGTGTGTCAATCAATGAAGAATGGTTCAAAACTGAGTTATTCGTAATTGCGAAAGCAGAAAAAAACTTGGTGAGCCCGCCAAGTGGTTTGCAACTGTCCTATCTCACAGGTATGACTTAATTTATATACAAATTATGACTTAATTCGTGTTCAAGAGAAATCTGACTTGTCTACCCGTGAAAAGATCTAATGTCGCTTATGTTTATACGTTCCCTGGAGCACTCGCACCTCGGTCACAACGTAGAAAAATTAGCTTTCATTCCCCTAAGTCTGTTTTAAGGACGTAATAAAAAATTACTTACACACAGCAAAAGGATTTTCTTTTTATCATATTTCAAACAAACTCGTAGAACGAATCAGTGGAGTCAGTTGGGGGTGGGAAGGGGGACCTTTGTAGGCTACCCTTATATCTTTTTTTTGCCGTCTCTCTCCGAAGATTTTTATAAACAAAACTTTTTTAGGGTATTTTAATAAGTAAACTTCTTTCTTGGATATTTTGATTGAAAAAATTGAAAAAAAACAGCAAATTTGACCCCCCCTTAGGTATTGAAGAATACATTTTGCCCTCTTCACCTACATTCTCGTGAATTAAAATACTGGACCGACTTAGTGGAGCGTGGCTGCAAATTAATACAATGAATGAAATTAATTTTTCTTCATTTATTGACGTATGAACAGTCACTGACAGCTCTAAAATTACGTGACAAATCAGGAAGAACGACTTTCAGAAACACATGTAAGTCATAAAACCAACACTTAATTTTCACCCTAAATTAGAGCTGCTCTTTGTTAGACTGCCATTTTCTTATAAATTGTATACTAATTTGTGCTAAAACCGATAAAGAGTATAGAACCGAAAACCCACTCAAGTTTTCTGTGCTGTTTCAAAATATTTTCCGTTCGAAGTTTGAATCCTAATTTGTTAGCCTTCAATATAACTTATTGACTATAAATAAGAATTCTGACCCCCAAATCTCCACATCAATAAAAGTCGACAATTTTCCAAGTCCCTACTTATAAAAGGGATATTTGGCACGTCTTTTACAAGACCCGATTAATTTACCACTCTGAGACTCTTTCCAGTGAAGGGGTAGGGAAAAGGCAATTGGATTTGGCCTTATTTAGGTTGTATCCATTGTTATTAGGTTTGAATTTAAGATGCAATATCAGTTTCGAAAAGCATGTCTAAAAGGCTCAAATCAAGAAGTAATAAACCTTAGGCTGACTGGGTAATACAGGAGAGGCTATAACTATTGGCGTGCAATCATTTACTACAAGGGAGGTAATTCTTCCCAGCCACGTAGAGATCAGAATCTCTTTCTAAAATCTCTGACTCTCGTTCAGTCTTTCCACGACTTGGCTATATATATATTATCAAATGTATTCATTTAATTAGAATTGACAACTTTATTTTCATCTTCCCAGTAATGAGAATAAGAAGAAATAACCAGTAAACTTACCAAGGGTGTCAATTCACAAAAATATAGAGAGGGGGAGCATATTGTTCACAGTCTAAGGGGACAACTTTGATGTTTTCATTTTTTTCGATGCAAATCTAAAAAGGCATTTTTCAACGAAAATACCAAAAAGGTGTTTTTCAGTGAAAATATTAAAAACAACACTTTTCAAATACGGGGGGGGATCTAGGGAAGTAATTGTCCCTGCCTCTCCTCCACCCTGATTGAAACCCGTACAACCCACAAGTAATGTGTGTGAAGAGATTTAAGCAAAACAGCAATACAGGGACAATTCTTTGGGTTATTTTTCTTTTCTTTTATCGCTTGCACTTTATATTTGTGTACTTTCATTATAACGAGCAAATATTTAAGTTTGCCATACTATAGAGATCACTGATGTTCGTTGCTTTTGTTGCCATTTTACTTTTACTATCCTACAAAAAATACAAGTGTTTTTTTTCTGTTATTTCAAAAATAGATCGATCTGCCAGGGGTAGCACAGAGTGAGTAGGCTATTTGCTTTAATAAACAAGTGGTGTGTTTAAATGGATGTGCTTTTAATTTCTTTTAAATGAAAATTCTAATTCATCCTTCAAAAGGCTTCATTGCTCCCCTGTGCCTGAAAGTTACAGCGTGTTATCGGTTATAACCCTTCCAAAAATCTAATTCGTTCATTTTCCCCGTTAAATTTGACATCGCTTCAGCTTTCCTAGAAAACAATACATAGTATCTAATCAATTCCTTTACATCAATTAATTTCAAAGACTTTTTCCACAAAATAATTTTTTCAAAAAAAGTTAAAGAACTCTATTAAACCAAAAATGAACAAAAATAGAATCAAATATTCTCCCAAGCATACAACTACCACGAATCAGTATAAATAAATAAATGATACCCAAAACAAACAGAAATTAAAATAAATAACAGAGTCAAACACAAAACGAGCAGAAATTAATATGAGTAGGGTTCAAAACCCCTATGCTTTCTAAAAGCGAGAATATAATTTGCAAATTATAACACAAATTCAAATGAATGTGCATTGTCAGCTTAATATACATATGCTGATATTTATTCCTTAAAATCTTAATTAATTGTTGATTTCTTGAAGTTATAAAAGTGAAAACATTTAAAAGAATTTTTTTTAATAGCAGTATTCGGATGCTGCTACTATTGCTGCTATTGCCACTACAGTTATTGCTACGTATAATTACTGAACCTTTCAACAATGCTGAATAAATTTATGTCTCAAAACTTTTTTCAGATATTTGTTATGGGAAATGTTGGGCGTGGGGGGGGGTTTCTCTCAAATCACTTTACTCTTAAAAAGGGCACTATAACTTCCAATTTAAAATCAAATGAGACTCATCTGAATTTAATGCGACCACCCAAATACCTTATATGCCCCCAGGGTATAACTTAAAGTCCTTTTCCCAGGGCTATGGAGAGTTGTGAAAACCCTGGAAGCATTGTTATATGTTCTTTGGACTATTTTAAACAAAATTGCCATCGTACGATTTCAATCAGATGCATTTGGTGAAAAGAGGGGTAGTTGGGTGTGGGAGGGAGGGGGTGCGACATTCATCATAATTGTATCTTAAAAGGGAACTAGGACTTCCAGTTCCAACAAAATGAGTAACCTCTAAAGCTTATACAACCATCCCTTCCATAAGAACTTTAAATGCCCCAGGGACATAACTTACAACCATCTTCCTCAGGCTTCGGTGGTTTGTATAAACCTCAAAAGCCTCTTGTATTATATTTGGACTATTTTGTATAAAATGACTGTCTCAAAATATTTACTGGATACATCTCAGGAAAACAAGAAGTGTTTGTGTGTGTGTGGGGGGGGGGGGGGGAGGGTAGCGGCGCTCTAATAACTTTGACTCTTAAAAAGGACACTCGAACTTATGATTACCAATACAATGAGTTCCCTCCAAAGCATATACGACGAACCTTCTTACAAGAGCCTTAAATGCCCCAAGGGCATAACTTACAACCCCTGAGAGCCGTAGGGGGGAGGGTTGTCTTCCTCATAGACATAATTTCCGAAACCTTCAACTACAATGAATAACATTGTTGTCTCCAAATTTTGACTAATGGTGTTAAGACAAATGCTGAGCCTGGAGGGGGGGGGCTGTTTGCTCTCAAAAACACTTTGAATCTTAAAAAGGGCACTATAACTTCCAATTTCAAATCAAATAATCCCCATCTGATGTTTATACGACCGCCCATTAAATAAAAACCTTAAAATGTCCTCATAAAATAACTTACAACCCTATCCCCAGGGTGCGCGGGAGTTTTATCATCCCTAGAGACATTTGGACTATTTAGAAAAAAATCGCTATCTCACAATTTTTATCAGATGCGTTTGGTGAAAGGAGGAGCTGTAGAAGGGGGGGGCTAAACGCCGTCCATCACTTCTGACGCTTAAAAAGGAACTAGAACTTCCAATTTTCAACCAAATGAGCCTCTTCTAAAGTTAAACAGCCATCTCTTCCATAAAAACCTTAAATCACCCCTGTAAATAACTTACAACCCTTGCCCCTAATCTCTGGGGTTTGTTTGAACCTCAAAAGCCTTGGTATATGATATTTAGACTATTTTGAATATCTCAAAATTTCTATTAGATACATTTTGGGACAATAAGACGTGTGTGTGGGGGGGAGGGTAGCTTCCCTCCGATCACTTTGACTCTTAAAAAGAGCACAAGACCGCCTGATTATCAATCCAATGAGCCCCCTCTGAAATTTATATGACCACGCTTCCTATAAAAAACCTTAGATGCCCCCAGGGCATAACTTACAACCCTTGCCCTGAGGGCGGGGGAATTTGTTATCCTCAAAGACATAATTTCCAGACCTTTCAAATACGTTGAAAAAATGACTATCTCAAATTTTGATTGGAAATGTTAGGGAAAATGACGGGTGTGGGGGGCATTTGCCTTCTGATCCCTTTTTACTGATCACTTTCCAATCGAATAAGCCCTTTTCGAAGCTTTTACGACACTACTTTCTATAAAAAACCTTATATGCCCCAAGGGCATAACTTACGACCCTTGTCCTGAGGGCTATGGGGGGAGAGGTCATCCTCAAAGACAAAATTTCCAGACCTTTCAACTACATTGAACAAAATGGTCATATCAAAACGTTCATCGGAAATGTTTGGGGAAATGATGGGTGTGGGGGGATTCTCCATTCGATTACTTTCGACTGTTAAAAAGGGCAATAGCCCTCTAAACTTCCAGTCGAATGAGCCCTTTTTGAAGTTCTCATGACAACGCTTTCTACTAAAAACCATATGTGCCCCCAGGGCACAACTTAAAACCTTAGCACTGAGGGCTGGGGGGGGTTGTCATACTCAAAGACAGAATTTCCGGACCCTTCAGCTACGTTCAATAAAATGGCGATCAGAAGTGTTTGGATAAATGATGGGTGTGGAGAGGGGGGCATTTGCCCTCCGATCACTTTTGACCATTAAAAAGAGCACTAGCCCTCTCAATACCCAATTGAATAAGCCCTTTTTAAAGTTTTTACGATAACACTTTCTGTAAAGACCTTATATGCCCCCAGGGTATAACTTGCAAACTTTGCTCTGGAGATTGTGTGTTGGGCGGGGGGGTTCTCATCCTCAAAGACTTAATTTTCGGACCTCTCAACTACGTTGAACAAAATGGCTATCTCAAAACTTTGATTCAATATGTTCGGGGAAATGGTGGCCGTGAGAGGGGGTTTAGTTGCCCTCCAATCCCTTTCGAATATTAAAAAGGGCACTAATCCTTTGAATTTACAATCGAATGAGCCCTTTTTGAAGTTTCTACGAGAACACTTTTCTATAAAAAACCTTATATGCCCCCAGAGCGTTGCCCTGAAGGCTGTGGGGGGGGGGGGAGGGGGGTGTCATCCTCAAAGACCTTATTTTCAGAACTTTCAACTGCGTTGAAAAAAAATAGTTATCCCAAAATTGTGATTGGATTTGTTTTTGGAAATGGTGGGCGTGAGAGGGGGGCTATTTGCCCTCCCCTCACTTCCGACTATTAATTAGGGCACTAGCCCTTTCAATTTCCAATCGAATGAACCCTTTTTGAAGTTTCTGCGACAACTCTGTCTGTAAAAACCTTATATGCCCCTAGGGCATAACTTACAACCCTACCCTGAGGGCTCTGGGGGGAGTGTAAACCTCAAAGGCACAGTTTCCGGATTTTTCAACTACATTGAACAAAATGGCTATCTCAAAATTTTGATCGGATGTGTTTGGGGAAATGGTGTGTGTGAGAAGGGTGTTAGTTGCCTTCTAATCACGTTCGGCTATTAAAAGTGCACAAGCCCTTCTTATTTCCAATCGAATGAGCCCTTTTCGAAGTTTCTACGACAACTCCTTCCATGCGAAGTGACCTGGTCTAAAGGAAAAAAACCAAAAACAATAATACATTGTGCCAACATCGTTCTTTACTTAGGCTGCGCTATTGCACTGCCTATTATAAAACTGCTAATGAATATTTCAAAATAAATTGTCCAAAAAAGAGCTGTACAAAAAGATATCCCACGGAAACAAAATTTCCTAAAATTTTTCCCTTGGAAAAATTGACCCGTAAACAGCTTTTGAAGAGCCAGACTCATCAAACAAGATCGAGAATTGTCTTAAGGACATATTTGGGAGCCACGGCTCTTCCTTCAATTCCAGGCTTGACCGGAAGGATTTGACAAACAGCCATTTCGATAAATAGTTGAGGATTAAAATTTCAAAAAATCTTAAAGCAGAAAAAACTCGTGGTATTTGCCTAGAGAACTAACTGGAGAGAAGAGAACATGTTAAGAAAACAGTTCTTACATCATAATATGCAGAATAATCATAGTTAACACATTTTGCATGCAGCTTCAGTTCAGTTCAGTTCAATTCATTTTATTTAACATCAAAAATACATTTAACTAATATTTCAATACCCGCCCCAAGAAAGATACAAAAAAGCAATTGCGACTGGGCGGGCACATACAACCCATTTACTAACTAATAATTAACTATTAACAAAACAACAACAAATAATAAAAAATATAATATTTTTTCTATTATATTTTTTATTATTTGTTGCTCTTTTGTTTATAGTTATGAATTAGGTTAGGTTAGGTACTTGCGACTGGGTGGGTACATACCACTCATCTACTAACTAATAATCAACTATAAACAAAAGAACAACAAATAATGAAAAAAAGAAAAGAAAACAAGAAAGAAAAGCAAAAAACTATGAACCTTGACCTAACAAATATTTTTTCTATTTATTTTTAAATAAACCTAGGCGCTAAGCCACCCGAATGATCTCAGGAACACAGTTCTACACATTAGGTCCTGAAAATCTAGTATGGAAGCCGGCCCTGGTGCTACTTCTATTCGGGACAATGAAGCCACTAGCATGACGAGTTTCACAATGGTGCAAAGACCTATTGTCACTAAAATAATCCCAAAAAAACATCTGGACTAACATCATTCCAGCACTGATAGGCAAAAATTCCTGTTTGGTAGTCCCCTAGCTGTCCTACATTCAACACTTGCAACTTATTGAAGCAAGCTGAAGTGTTATTTATACCTTCAACATACCCACTAATTAGACGCATTGCTTTATTTTGAAGAGTCTGAACACTTTTAAAATTCACATAAAAATTGCTTGCCCATAACATACAGCGATACAAAGCATATAGATGAATCAAAGCATGATATAAAAGCAATAAGTCTTTGGGGTAAAAAATTTTCAAAACGACGAATCACTCCAAGGCCATGTGCAACCTTTGTTGCGACAACATCACTGTGGCTTTTCCACGAAAAATTAAAATCAATATAAATGTCTAAGTACCGGATTTCCTGAACTTGAACTACAGGCTTATTATTAAACAGAATTCTACCGTCAATATCTCTGGGCATGCCTACTCTAGAATATACAATAACATTAGTCTTAGTAACATTTACTGATAACAAACTCAAACTAGTAAAAATATGGAAATGTCTCCAAACACAATTCGCTTTCGACACAACACTATCCAAACAACGACTAAAAAACATAAAAGCAGTCTCATCAGCAAATAACGTTAAGCACCAATCTGGAAGATAAAACCTCATACTATCCACATAAACCAGAAACAGAAGTGGACCAAGGACCGATCCCTGTGGCACAACACATGACACATGATAAGGGGAAGACAAAACATTATCAATCATCACTTTAATAGACCTCCCACACAAATAACTTTCAAACCACTTCAAATTCACTCCTTTAATACCTAAGTGTTCTAATCTTTGCAAAAAAAAGTTAGAATCTACCGTTAGGGGGATGTTTAAAATCTATATGTTAGGGGGATTTCACCATTTCCTAAGCAATTGCTTACAAAATCAGCAAGATGAATGGCAGCATGACTAGTGGAATGACATTTTTGAAACCCCAATTGGGTATCACTGAGTAGGTTATGTTTCATGAGATGGTCATATAGACGGCGATTAATCACTTTTTTACAAATTTTTGACGATAAAGTCAGTGTCGATATCGGTCTCCAGTTTCCAGAATCTGACCTGGTACCCCCTTTGTAAAGCGGGATAACTTTAGCTTGCTTCAACGCTTCTGGAAAGGTCCCCGTTTCTATAGATAAGTTGATAACATGGAGAATACATGATAGTATATACACAAACACAGCTTTAAAAGTTCTCAGATTCACGCCATCTACCCCAGAAGAATTCGATTTTACATTTTTCACTATTTTAATCACTTCATCACTTGTGCACTTTTCAAACTGGGACTCAACAGTATCTCCACGAGATACTGTTCCTTTTGTTATCTTGTCTATTATTGCCTCCGTAATCCACGGCTTGCGCGGATCACCTCTCATTTGTTTGGTCTAGCGCAAGGGGTATGTTTTCTCATAAATAATTGGAAAATATACATGAACTAATTATACGCTAGAAAAACATCACTAGAAATCCCCAGGACCGAGTCCCACCTGATACAGCTCAACTCCTCAGCAAAGCTACTCAAATTTTGCTTTTTCAGCTCACGTGTCAGTATTTTCTTAGCCGGGATGCGTCGTTTTCTAAGACAGGTTACATGAGCAATTACCGGTAAATGATCCGAGCCCGGATATACTATCACATCTGAGTAGCTTTGGCTCAAATAGCTAGGTCCCTCGAAAACGTTATCAATTAAGGTCACAGAATGAGTAAATATTCAGGTAGGTATACAAGTAAAAGGGTAAAGGTCACTTGAAATCAGATAATAAAAATAATCCTAATTTTCACCTGAAAGATCTAAAAGTTTATAATTAAAATCGCCCATACAAAAAAATATCCATTCTTGTAGACAAAACCCACCTCATCAACTCATGAAAACCTGCTACAAACTTATCCAGGCGAGCATTGGGCAGCTTATACGCCACACTAATTGAAACATTTTTTTTTTTTCAAATTAAAATTTCCAAACAAGTACTTTCAATTTTACATTCTATCCAGACACCCAAATCCTCCCTCACCATATACCTCATATTTTTTTTTAATCAAAAATCCCATGCCTCCTCAGTTCAGAGTTGGTCAGTTCCTAACCTCAAAACATGTCCTGGAAAAGAAAAAGCCGACAGAGATTGGTCAGAACTCAAAAAAATTTCAAAAATAATCATTATATCAAATTTTGAAGAAGATATCTCAATCATCTGCAGAACATCTAAATATACTGTAGTGAGGTGGCAATTCCACGTGCAAAGACAGAGCGACATGTCTGAACTAACTTGTGACGGCAATATGTAAGAACTCTCTCGAAGAGGCTTTGAACTAATAATAGGCAAATCCTCACCTCCTGAGTACACAGAGTTACGTTCTCAGTGAGTGACGCCTCAAGGCAGCTCAGGTACGTCCCCAGGTCGCGGATAGGGGTAAATCCTCCAGATATGGGGGACTCCTTCGAATAACCAATAAGAAGGCACGGACCAAGGGGGACCCAGTTCCTGGGTGTCCTTAAACATAACTGGGGCCCCTAACTGTGGGGCCAAGCACAGTTAAGGAGGAAATTAGGCCCCTTTAATGGTTCTGTGATGGGCCCACCGGCACGTGGAAACGTCCCGACAGAGTCAAACCCTAGTCCCAGCTATGGGTAAATAGTCAACGAGCAGAAAGCTGTGAGGGCGGAGTTCTCTCAAGATGGAGGAAATCGGCCACCTGCAAAGGACAGAGAGGAGTGGCTTGCCGCTGTCCTAGAATAGCTATGAAACCTTCTTCTTTTAAATGTTATGGATCAGTTGAAAACAAAGAGACGAAACCGTGCTACCGCGTCCGGGGTACCGATGGAAGGCAAGATATAATAGCGAATGATAATGTTACCGCGTACGGGGTAGCCGACGATCTGACGAATTCAGACGAAGATGTGCGAACTCCGCACATGATGACAAATCCCATTGAGGATGATAGCATTTTACCAGGAGAAACCCCTATTCTGACCCAGAAAGCCCCGTTCTACCTGGGGACTTTGAATGTGCAAACTTTGGCAAAGACTGGGAAACTAGAGCTAACTGTCAAAGAGCTCGAAAGGTACAGATGTGATGTTATTGGCCTCTCGTAAACTCATTTGCCTGGTTCAGGAGAACAACGATGCGGTGACATCATACTTTCGTACTCTGGTAGATCTGATCACAAACACCGACAAAGCGTTGGCTTTCTCCTGACACGCAAAGCGAAGCGCGCATTCATAGCCACAAAGTTAATCTTAGAGCGCCTTATGATGATTCGGCTGCGAGCGAAAGTACAAAACATCACCGTCATTCATGTGTACACCCCCGACTCCTCAAGACCTGATAAAGAAGTTGACACCTTTTATCAACAACTTCATTCTCTAACTGATGAAGTCCCAAAGAAAGATCTCCTCGTAGTAATGGGTGACTTCAATGCTATCGCGGGAGAGACCACACAGCCTGACAGTGATGTCTTAGGCAGATTAGGTCTTGAGAGACGAAACGTACGTGGCGAGCGTCTACTTGAGTTATGCAGGGATAATGATCTATTTGTTACGAACTCAATGTTCAAACACAGAAAGAGAAGAAAGGCAACTTGGACATCTCCAGATGGAAAGACAACAAATATGATCGATTTTGTCCTCATCTCAAAGCGGTGGAAGTCATCTGTCACAAATACCATTGCCATGCCTGGAGGAGACTTCGATTCAGATCATGTCCTTGTAATGAGCACATTGGCAAAACTCCGACTCAAAACCCTTCCTGTAAAGAAAATAAGATCCCAAGATTCCGCACCGATAAACTGAAAGTACCCCCAACATGCACCCCTTTCCTGCAGTCGCTAGAAGAAAGTCTTGGTCCTATTACTTTCCCTTCGACCATACCCCCTGACATCTTAGATGCCTTAGTTGAGAAACTGAACACAGCACTCATAGATACAGCTAACGGAATCTTAGGCCACAAACCTAAAACAGAGAAGCCCTGGATCACATATGATATCCTATATATTTGTGAGAAAACGCGACAGTTTTGCAAGAGGCAGGACCGAGAAAGTAGGGACATCTATAAGCGGATACAGCGGACGGTAAACAAAAAGATTCGGACAACCCTCAGAGATTACACACGGGAGAAATGCGAGTCCTGCGAAAAGGATTTCAAATCAGGAAACAGCCACTGAATATACAAAACAGTCAAAGAACTCTCCACGAAAAAGCCCACCATCACTGCTAACGTCCTGTACAAGGGCTGTAAGCTCCTCAGTGACAGCGACGCTATTAAAGACAGATGGCAAAGCCACTTAGAAAAGAAACTGAATCCGCTTCTTACCTGCAACCCTACTGTGCTATCAGGATTCCCCAAGTTGGAATGCAACCCTAGCCCCCCCCACCTTTACTTAGTGAGGTAAAAGGGGCAATTCACAGTCTCAAGAACAATAAATCCCCAGGCCCTGATGGTATCCCTGCCGAGCTGCTTAAAGTTGGGTCTCCTCTGCTAGAGGACCTACTACATAAAGTGGTTGTCGCCGTGTGGTCAACAGGCCATTCCCTAAAAGCATGGGCGAAGGCATTCATTATACCGCTCAACAAGAAAGGCCCTAAAAACGACTGTGATAACTATCGGCCCATTAGCCTTACAAGTCACCCAGATAAAGTCATTACAAGGATTCTTCTAAACCGAATCAGAGCCATAACAGACCACATCATCAGCGAATATCAGGCTTGTTTTTGCCCTGGACGGTCTACCATCGACCGAATCTTTGTAGTAAGACAACTCGCAGAAAGGTGCCTTCAATCTGGCAAAGAAATCCTACAACTATTCATTGATTTTAAGCAGGCCTTCAATCTAGTATGGCGAAATGGACTTTGGCATATACTAGCCCACTATGGTGTTCCTGAAAATATAGTCAACATAGTCAAAAATAAGTACGACAATTACCGTAGCTGTGTTCAGACCCCAGAAGGCCAAACAGAAGAGTTCACTACAACTTCGGGCGTGCTACAAGGTTGCATACTTTCACCGCAACTTTTCAATAAAACAAAAAATCGCGAAGAAAGGAAGAAAACGAGGACAATAGTTGCAGAAATTATTTGCAACTTTTCAAGCTCCTTCCACATGCCATACTGTCCCTGCTTAAGAGCAATGTAGGAGCGACCGTTAGCGGTACAAAAATCAATACCCTAGCTTATGCTGACGACCTCGAAAAGCTAGCAGAAAATGAGTCCAGTATACAAGCCCAAGCCTCCGAACTTGAAACAGCCGCAAATAGCTTTGGTTTGTTCATAAACCAAAAGAAGACCAAAGCGATGCACACCACAAAAGACCCAAACCCATCTCCTGTTCATGTCGTAGTAAGTGACGAACAAGCCGAATCTGTGACCAAGTTCGTGTACCTAGGGAGCCTAATATCATCAGACAACAACTGCTCCGACGAAATAAAACGAAGACTTGCCCTAGGAAGTGCAAGCTTCAACAGGCTACTCCCCCTCTTTAAAAATAAACACCTATCTATGCAACTAAACTTCGACTTTTCGACTCTCTAATCATACCTGTTGCCATGTACGCCTTTGAAACGTGGACACTGAAGGTCAAAGATAGAATTTTGGCTTTCGAAACATAATGCCTCCGACGTATTGCCGGAATCACATACCAAGACAGAGTCTCAAACGAAGAGCTTCGGAAGCAGCTGAAGCGGGAAACTACTATTCTCCAAAAAGTGTGCCTGCAGCAACGTAAGTGGCTGGGCCACTTACAGTGAATGGAGAACTCGCTCTTGCCAAAAGTTGCCTTCGAAGGAAGGGTCTACGGTAGACGCCCACCTCGAAGACCTAAGAAGAGATGGCGTGATAACGTCATAGCAGTTTTTTCTTTTAATACGGACAAATTGATTTGGATAATTTGAATGCAGAAATTTGGGATGTCGGAGTACGGTGGGAAAAACTGACAAGTTACCACATTTCCCTGGGCCCCGGTCAAAAAGGGTGTCTGCCTTCGCATTACGTGGCCCTGTCCACTAAGAATAAGTCGATTTTCGATTTATGGGATTTTTATTATTATTTTCATCATGGCTGAGTTTCAGAAGGGAGATTTAACGGTAGCTCAGTTCAAGGGATATCCCCTCTGGCCAGTCCGGATTGTTAGCATAACAAGCCAAAAAGAATCTACACCAAAATTAATTGTTTTTTGCTACGGATCCCATGACTTTCAGACTGTGGTAGAAGCGAATCTTCTTTCGTAGATTGGAAATTGTGCGGAAGCTTCGAAAAAAAAAACGGCTAAGGGTACAAATCATGCTTTTCGTGAGTGTGGATCTTCTCCGGATCTTTACTATCAGTTTATGAAAAAGAAAACTGCGGAAGGCGCGGGCACTGATTTAACTGCTTCGAGCGAAACATCTGCAATCCGAAAGCAGCTTAATTTAGCATAAGATGAAGTTACAAAGCTTAAATTTGGCCTAGTAAAAGAAATAGGGAAAAAAGTTCAGGAAAAAGCTGTTTCCGTGACAGGCGTAGCAGGGTAGTCGCAACAAGCCTCTCTGACCCCTGAACTGATTGTTTCGCAAATATATGATTCGATCACGCTAGAATACAACATAAAGTTTGAGAAAATTAAAAAACTGTTTTCATCTCTGGATAGCCAGATTAAGTCATTAGAGGTTCGGGTGGCTACTATTGAGGAAGAACTGGATCATTAAGAACAGGAGCGTTTACTTGATTCTTTAGTTTTTTTTTCGGAGTGAAGCAGGGCCCCGGAAATGACATGGGTACTACTGTTCTTGATATAGTGAAGAAAATGCCCAGGGTGTAAATGTCCAGAGAGAAAAATTGTTGTCCGTGACAATAGCTTGAAAAGTCGTTTTAGACTTCTGAACACTGCCCGGAATATCTAGACACCTACGACTTTGTTACCCAGACACCTGTTAAATTTGCAGCTAAAGATATGGCGTATACTGTTTTCAGAGCGAAATCAAAGCTGGCGAAATCTGGCGTATTCGTCACTGATTATCTCACAAAATGAAAAAAGCAATTTTTGAAGGTGCGAGAGACAGATATGGTGTAAGAAACGTGTAGTCTGAATTGCCGTGTCTACAACGTGAGCAGGGTGATAGCCACCCAATACGAATCCACTCACTTGTTGACACCCTTTAGTGTCTTAGTAAAAGTTGATTGTTTGTGTTTAATTTTTTTTTTTTTTTTTTAGTAGAAAACTCTATTTTTTTTAGAAATGAGAAATTAGTTTATTTCCTTATATATTATGAATGATATTTCTTGTTATTTCATGTTATGAAATGATATTTCATGTTATCAATGATATTTCATGTTATACTTTATTCTTAACAAGTGTTTTCTTAACATGTTCCCTTCTCTCCAGTTAGTTCTCTAGGTTTATACCTAACCCTTTTGTCAGACTCTGATGTTTTAAAAAGGTGTAAGCGAATATTTAGTTATTTTCCTTATTTTTTTCACTTTCTTCTCCCAAATAGTCTGTGTTACTACTTTTAATAAAACTGCACGGAATTGTAACCTTTGATTTTCCTTTTTTAATTAGGTTAATGATTTTATATCAATGTTTTGCTATACATCGTGTTGACAGATCAATGACGCAATAAATGTTTAGTTTCATGTTTAAGGCATCCATCTTGGCTTCCGTTCCATAACCGTTATCGTCCTTATACGGACCTATAATAGTTCCTGGGGAAATTTATCGTGTGTGTAGGTCGTTTTGTGTCTATTTTGAAATGTAATAAACTTATCTGATGTTGGATAAGATGACTAGCTTGACTATGAGTTTTTGTTTCGTACCTCATTTGTTATTAAAAGTAAACATTTGTTTTATACCTTTTTCTGTTTCTGACACTGACAAGCTAATGCTTTAATAATATTGTATGAGTTTTTCTGACCAGAAACAAAAGGCTTACATTGAATTATTCATGACACTGATCCATGGTTTACATTCACAAAAATAATCCATTGGCTCATAATACTTTGCAAAGACATGAATGAGCATTCACTGAACTGCACCCACAAAATTTTGGGGATTTACCCATGAATCCCGCTGAGGCACGAAGGATATTCCTGTATGATTTAGTTTCACATGACGTGATCAAATAGTATGGAAACTGTTAAAAACTGCTTGACCTACTCCTTGAAAAATGAAGTTCAAACCAATTCAGCATAATGAATGCCCTGGGTCTTAAATTTCGGAGGTGAATCCCAATGAATTTAAAAAGCTCTTAAGCGGAGAGACTCAAGTTCTTATTTAAATAAAAACAACAAAAACAAATAAACAACGAAAGTTATCAGCAAAAGTAATCAGCAAAAGAATACAGTTAACTATAAAACTGGCATATAAAAGCTTTTCTATTTTTAAGTTTTCTCTTCCCTGAAGCCTGTGCTAATTCCAGGTGGGAATCAAAGGTCAAGCAAAGCTCGTATACTTCCATGGCAGTGATGGTGTTTATAAGCTATGAGGCTCGGTCTTCTGTCCCTGAGTATAAAAAAAGATCCGTTAGCATACCTAAAGCTGGTGGAGGGATGTGAAGGCCACTGAACTTCACGCCGAGCAAGGTGGTGGCCAACTTGCTCCGGGTGACCTGTAAGACTGGCGTCTTGCGGTCAATTCTATTCCCAAGAAACGCCGATGGATCTGAGACCTAAAAGAAAAGCTTTAAACATAGCTACAACGTTCCTAGCAAGCAATGTGGTCCCCGCATTTACGCGAGTCTCGCAAAGTCAGCAAGCTAACCAGGCTGCGGTGTTTCTGGAAGGCGATGATAAGATGATGATTTGGGACTCCATGGGGTTGGTTTCATCATAAACCACAGAAACAGAAATTCTCTCTTCGAACGGGAGTCGGTCTCCTCTAGACTTTTTAGGGTCAGACTAAATGGAGAACTCGCAAATATATCGATTATATCTCATGTGCCCCCACCCATGACGCTGCTGACACGGCCAAGGATGATTTCTATGGCAAGCTACAGAAGCTGATCTTCTGTTTCGTGCGCGTTCTTACTTGATTGTCGCTGCAGACTTTCACGTAAGAGTTGGCCCGTTTAAAGCAGACCACAAGACAAGTCCTGAGAAAATTTAGACGAGGTCACAGATGTAAGAATAGGCAAAGGCTGGTAAACCATGCTTTGATAAATCATCTTGTTATCCCTAATACCATATTTCAGCACAAGCCTAGCCACCTTTTAGCCTCGCATTCCTGAGACGGTGTCACTAAGGCCCAAATTGACTTCATGCTCGTGCGTCAGCGTTGGAAAAGAGTGGTACTGGCACAGGCTCCTACTCTGGGTCTGACAATTGGCTTGTTACTGCAAAAATTTTGCTAGGTCTTGCAGCTCGGAAAAAAAACTAGGCAAATGCCCGCTGCGACATTAGTAGGCTCGAAGATAGAGAAGCTCTGCATTGGAACTGGCTAATCAATTTGACGTCCTCGTGATGATACCCTAGACCCCGTTATTACCCTGCTAAAATACAAGAGACTATTAAAACAGTCGTCCTTTGGCAGTGCAGTGGGTTTGATCTCAGCTTGGTAATACGAGACTCAGAGTTCGAACTCAGCTGTAACGACATACTGCAGGGCCAACACAAGAACCTTAGTAGTAAAACAGCGTCCTTATTCACAATAGATACACACATACACTATTAAAACAGTGATAACAGAGACTGTCGATGAGATCTTAGGCCGAGCAAAAATCAAACGACAGTATTTGATTACTGCTAGATCCCCGTCAGTAGCTGGTGAACAAATACAAAAGATCAGTGGCCCAAAAGAAGAAAGAAGACATGAAGACGGAGGGAGCTGTGAAGACATGTCAAATGCTCTGTTTGTCTGGACCGCCACCAAATGTGGGAAGATGCTTCCTTGTCGTTAGAGAAAACAGCATAGTTCACATGATTTCCAGGGGCGCCAATTAGGGGGGGGGGCAGGGGTGGGGCATGGCCCCCCCTAGACTTTTAAAATTACCGTCTTATTTATATTTCACAGCTATTTTCTATTTTAGCTATGTGCTATATTAAACCAGCAACTGGTCCAATAAATACCACCAAAAAACTGGTGCCCTAATTATATAATCTTGTTTTGAAATGTCTAAGAGTGAGCGCGTCTACACTATTTTATTTCTGACTAGGGTTTATTCAAAACTAAGCTTCATGTGGTCAGTACCCATTTCGTTATTGTTCTTGTGAAGACTGCGTTGCAAACTATGAGTTTTGTACGTTGCCTTTTTTGTAGCTGGGAAAGGAAATGTGTTCTAGGGTTTCAAGGGGGTTTTGGTCAGCAGATTCTTGACGTTGTTGAATAGTTTATGGGATGACTAGTCCCAGTGGAGTGTATGGGACTGTCGGGAACAGGAAATGTAAGTGATTGGTTTATGGGGTTTCTAGGCGGGGTAGTTTCACCGTGGGTTATGGGAGTGATTTTCTAAGTGAGTTTCTACGTGTTTCTTCAGTTCTTCTCTTGCCGTGTCTGAGTGAATTCCTTGTCTACTATTCGTTTAACTGCATCTATCTTAAACTACTGTATATAAACTTAGTACAATAAAACACATAGTTTATAGTGAAAGAGACTCTTCTGCCTCCTCCACGAGAACCTATAACTCTTAATGATTCGGCTACGCTTATCAAAGTATACACTTTATCGGAAAAAAGCAGGGTTTACATCGTAATCAAACTATGAGTAGAAAGCGAAAACAAACTTTGGTTTTTTTTTCGGTGAAAATGCGGAAGAAAAATGAAGAAACTTTAGTGCAAGAAACTGGCAATAGTGTCAGCGCCCAAAGTCTTGGGTTAGTTGAGATAAATTCCCCCACCTGTGACAGAATTTTGGAAAAAAGCGGAACAATAAATCGCTCAGATCAACATGAAATTTCGGTCTGCATTGCTGAACCCCTTGCAGGTTCCAGTAGCAGTCAAGAAACTCTCTCAGATATCTCTAGGATTCATCACGACAAACCAGCTCAACCTATTCTTGAGAGATATCCGGCTTCCACTTCTAACGGAAGGAAATTCAGTGCACATTACTATAAGACTTATGAATGGATTGAATACTCAAAAAACTTGAATTCCGTGTTTTGTTTTGCTTGCCGCCATTTTTCTATGGGGACTCTATGGGCTGGAGAAACTGTTAGAAAAAGGGCTTTCATTGAGTGAGGATTTTCCAAGCGGAAAGACAGTTCTGCTCTATTAGAGCAACATGATGGTTCTGAAAGACATAGGCATTGTGTGTCAGCATGGACGGAATTTAAGATAATGAGTACTGATACTTCGAAATCTATAGCGAATGTCTTAATTCAATCCAGATCTCAAGAGGTTCAGGAAAATAGAGATCATGTGAAGTACATTTTTCGCGCTATTTGCTTTGTTGGCCGCCAGGGTCTTGCTTTGAGGGGTCATGACGAATCAGAAACATCTGCAAACCGGGGTAATTTGGTTGAATTGATGGAGGAAATGTCTAAAGGCGACGAAAAGCTGAAGGCCAAGTTACAGCGCCGATATGGTCACTATTGCAGTCATCAGTACCAAAATGACGCAGTTACACTGATAGGAAATGCCTTGCGCCAAGATATTATTTCAGAAGTAAAATCAGCTAATTACTTTGCTATTCTTGTCGACGAGACAAAAGATGTTTCTAGAAAAGAACAATTAGCGATCCTACTCAGGTACATATCAAATGGAAACGTAGAGGAGAGACCAATCGGCTGCTATCACATGCACAAATTAGACGCCGAGAGCTTATCCACCTCGATTTGTGAAACTATAGAAAATCTTGGTGTAGATTCGATGTTGTGTATTGCCCAATGTTATGATGGTGCATCCGTTATGAGTGGGGATTTAACGGAGTTCAAGCAAAGTTTAGGGAGAAGGTGCCTCATGCAGTTTATGTACACTGTCACGCCCACAGATTAAACTTGGTTTTGACTGACTGCCTAAAAAATATCAGCGAACTTTCTGAATTTTTCTCTGTGGTGCAAAGGCTTTACGCATTTATATCATGCAGCAATACTCGTCACGAGCTATTTGTGGAATCCCAGCGTATTAGCGGGCAAAAAGTCTTGGAGCTTGAGAGGACCGTCCAGACTTGCTGGTTTTACGCAGTCCGCTCTATTTCGAAAGTGAAGGCCAGATTTGATTGTATTGTTGCTGTGCTTGCCGCAGTCTCTGATAGTTCCAACGGCGAGGCAGCATGTGAAGCAAAAGGACTACTGGATAAAATCAACTCTGTCTCTTTTGTATCAACTTTACACATAATGGAAAAAGTATTAGTCATTGTAAATTGTTTATCAGAGCAACTTCAATCCGGAAGTTTGTTGATTTATAAGGCCCTTGCACTGATTTCCGGGACATACGAGATACTCTAAAAACTGAGAAATGATAACGAATGGAACAACTTAAGGAAAAACATATCTGAATTCTTGGCTTTAAACGATATCCAGGAATCGAAATCTCCACAATCTAAAACCAGTGCTCGAAGCAAGAGAATTCAAGCCATTGCCATTCGTCTCAAAGACTTTCTTTCAAACTCAACAACCGGTAAACGCAATATCAGTCAGCCAGTTGAATCAGACTGCGGTAAACTTCTGTACTTTGAGGTAATAGATCGTTTCACGAGTGAGATGGAACAACGTTTCATGCAGAATATGCCTCTGCTCGACGCTTTATCTGCCTTCGACCCCTCAAGTTCCAATTTTCTCGAAATTTCGAAAGTGGAAAGAGTTATGTGTCATTATCAAGAGATTTTCGGTGTCGATGACCATGCGATAGAATCCCAGCTTTCTCTTGCAAAGCTGCATCTGTCAAAAAGTGATATTTTAAAAATGGATCTTCTTCGAGCTATCGAAATCTTATCCGACCTCCCAGTTGCCTATTCTGCAGAGCTAAAACTGATGAAGCTAGTTGCTACTTTGCCTGTGACCACTGCCAGTAATGAACGATTCTTCTCGGTATTAGGGCGTGTGAAAGACTATCTGCGATCAACGATGGGAAACGACAGGCTCAGTGATCTCATGATAATGGCCGTTGAAAAAGAGGAGGTAAAGAAACTGCATTTGGATAGATTAGTCGACGATTTTGCCAAGCAGCGACCTCGCCGCTACCCCCTGTTTTAGGTATGTTTGCTAAATGTTGTTCTTTTTTTTGCATCTTAATTAAAAAAAAATCGAAAAAAATCCTTGCCCCCCCCCTACATTTTCGTGAATTGGCGCCACTGATGATTTCCACAAACTTTACAAGATTCTAGAGAAATCTGTTCGTAAAAAAACGCTGTCTCAGAAGTAGTCAAAGACAGATTAGGAAAAATCATCGTTATCAAAAGCAGTGTTTGGCAAGATCGAAGGATTGCTTTCAGACCCTACTCATTCATCTCCATCATATGCTCCAGATATTGCCCCCTATTGTCCCAAAAGAACTATAATGCCAAGTCGGATGTTTCAACCAGGAAAAAACTCTCAAAGAGATCGAGTCCCTGAAGAACCACAAAGCCCCAAGTGAAGAATTTTCCAGCCTTGCCAGTTTCTTTTCCAACAAAAAATTAAAGACATCAGTCACTCTCCCTTTCTACAAGAAAGAAGATAAAACCGTACGCAAAAATTTTGGCAGAATAAGTCCTATAGATATTGTGGTCAAAACATACGGATTGTACTCTAGAGCCAGTACAAAGAGGCAAGGGAGGAAAGAACTCAAGAGAATCAAGCCGGGTTTCGTCAAGGTAGATGCTATAGTGATATTATCTTTGTTCTTAGCCTCATTATTCAGCAGTTTAAAAGGTACAATCTCACCTTAATCTTAATGCTCCTAGAGTACATTGCCGTCTTAAACTTTGCAGAAACTTTGGAAAATCCTAGGGATTATGGAAGGCTGCTTAAGTTGCCGCTGAACCGAGTTAACTTAATTAAGTGAATTAAGGCATGCTATGTAGCGTCTTTGGGCCGAGTTCGAGTCTATGATAAGAAAACTGACAAATTCCTTATTGGGTTTCGAGTAAAACAAGCAAAACCTGGCCAGCAAAATTGGCCAGCAAAACCTGGCCAATGCATAAGGGTTTTTAGTTTTGTTAAAAGGGTCTACCAGTTATGGAACCCCTTGCCAGATTACCTTGTTTGTGCTGAAACTTTGTTGTTGTTTAAGGAAGGTATTGTAGGTAAACCATTTTACTCAGCACAGTATATTGAAACATTTTCTTAGAGGTTGTTGATTCAAATAGAATTCGTCTTCTTTCCAACTCTGTTCAGTTACTGCGTCGATTGGGTGCTTGAAAATGCACTCACTGTCTTCTTATCCAGAAGTTCATATCCAACAATTTTTTGCTGACAGATCTTGATTATACGAATGATGTTGGCCTCCTCTCTCACCCCAAAGAAGCCCAAAATATGCTTGATGAGGAGGTGGCCTAGGCAGATCTGATCGGCTTGGTAGTCAGCAAATAGAAAACAAAGTTCATGGCTATCAACCTGAAATGACCATTCTCACGAACAGCCAATCAATTTCCGTTGGAAAAAGTCAACTATTTCACATTACTAGACTTCCAGCCTTATACTGACGAATGTTCCGACGCTTATATCTAGCAAAGAATACAGAAATCGCAGACAGTTTTTGCCTCCCTTTGGAAACCCTTATGGAATCGCCACGAAGTCTGAACGAAAGTTCAAACTCAAGTGGTACTAGTCCGCGCCGTCTTCCTCTACAGATGCGAAACATGGTGGGTAAAGCTTCAGCATGATAATACAATGAAAGTGTTTCTTTCCGGCACACCTGCCGGGAATTTCTTGCCGGCAAGAAATTCCTAAAATACAACTAAGTGACCTTATCTTAACCGCGGGTTTACGTCGAATATGCAATATTTTGAAAGATATTTTACTCTCTATTGAAGAACACCGTTTGAAATAATCGAACTATGCATTACGGAAACCGGCAAAGCATCTGCCTCGCCAGGTTCTTATAGTCAAGCCCGTTAGGTCCTAGAAGAAACGTTAAGGAGGACGGTGAAAAGAATTGATGGAACCCGACCAAGTCAGATCTTGAGCCAATGGGGGACAATGTTCGGTCATTCAGTGGCTCGCATTTGTAGAGTAGTTGGCAGAAGATTGCTAAACAAGGTGCAAGGGGGTTTCCAAGATCAACAATACTGGGTGAGGGGGGACACCTCGTTCGCACCTAAAAGCATAAGAAAGCAAGGCAAGACAAAGAACCACTTTTGCCAATAAGTATATCACGTATATTTCTTCGCAATTTTCAACATTCCCCATGTTCAACATAGCCTAGCTATTTTATGGTCAACAAAAATAATCTAAGAAAAATATTGTATAGCCTACATCTTCACAAAATTTCAAGTGAATACAATAAAAAGTGTACCCCTAATTGAAATGCAAATTTTAGTGCATTAAAAGTAAGCTTGTTGGAATTTCTCTATCTTTGCCATATAATACAGCACTATAAAAGGATTCAGTATTTTATTTCTTTTGAACCTACAGTAGAACGCCCAAGTTTTTCTTTCATCAATTTTCATACTCCTTACGCATGCATGTCGAAAACCAGGGGCGTATCCATGGTTTTTTTTTTGGTGGTGGTGGTGGGGGGGGGGGCTAAGAAAGGATTTTTGTTCGGAGGGGTCACAAAAAAGACTTCAAAAAACGCATAACAAATTTGGTTGTATGCATTTTTGTTGCGTTTTTTACGAGCCGCACAAAATTTTGGGAGGGGTGGGTTCAATCCCCCTTCCCCCCCTGGATACGGCCTTTCCGGAAACACAAGACGATTCGCATCAACCAATAAAGGTTTTCTTCCTTTACGTGTTTCCTTCATTTTAATTAATCCATTTCATGTAATTGAGAGTGTCAGTAAGATGCAGCTAGCCAGCAAGTAATATAAAAACTATGATGTGATGCTATAGGTGCTATGGAGGGGGCAACAGTTTCTCGGAGAGTGGAGTTCAGGTCGGTCAGTTGCTTCGTGGAAAATAGAGAACGTGTTTTTTCTTAATTTTTTTTTTCTATTTATTTATTTTATTTTTATGCCGAAAAGCAATCGAGTATGTCTCATTATAGACATTGCAAGCAGTCAATAGGTTTCATTAAAAGAAGACATATTTTATGTGTAGTTTGGTTAGCATACTCCGATTCATCTCATAGATCGAATTTGAACTTTCAGGGAATGTTTCAGTTTTTGAAGGGGAAGGGGTAACAGGACTTACCTCTAGAGTTCGAATTTTGGGAGAGGGAGCAAATTTTTTTTTCTCACTAAACAGTATAGACTACTGTTTATAATTTGTAAGCCTCTCATCCGACAGGATCCTTGGTTAATGATTGACAGAGAATAGCAAGAATCAATTACTGATTTTCTTTTCTCTGTCGGCGGTGGAAAAAATTAAATGTGTCAACACTCATCAGTGACGTAAACAAATGTTTTATTTCCCGAAAAGACTAGAGTCTCCGTGCATGTCGTAATAATCCGTTTTTTGTCAAAACAAATATATATATATATATATATATATATATATATATATATATATATATATATATATATATATATAGAGAGAGAGAGAGAGAGAGAGAGATTTTGAGTGCCCTACCATTGATTTTTGATGTGCTACCTACTTTAAAGAAAGTAGTTGCATCTGCTGCTGGTTTACAAGACTTCCTACCTCCTACTCTGTCTCTCAGCCTACACGTTGTCCTTCACATTTGTCTTGTTATGTCTCAATTGTTCATTAACTCCTACCGCTACTATTACTACGAATAACAACTCACTGCAGCACTAAGCCAGCTAAGGCCAACACCGCTACGCACGCTCCTCCTCCTTCCCAATCTGCTCAAAGCTTTTCTATTTACCCTCTCCCAAGAAGTTCCAATTTTATTTCAGGACTTCCTTAATATTTCTTTTCACCCCAGTCAGAAACGACACCCCATTTTCGTTTGGCGTTAGATGGACGGATGACCAAAAAGGACGATCTTTGGCAATGTGTCACACATGAACGATAAAATATATCCTAGTCAGGACCTTTCAAAGAGAGGATGGGGTGATCTTGGAAGCTGTCCCGGGGCGCTGTGGCTGGGGGTGAGTATCGTGACTGGGCCTTCTGGTGTTTTTTTATTGAGTCGAGAGGGGACGCCATAATTAATTTTGTCCCCGGCGCCTTCAATCTTAGGAATGACCCTGGTCTTAGCCACCTCAACCATTCAATATAGACCCAATAAGTGGGGTGGAACGAAACTTTTCATACAGCTTGTTGTTTAATATATGGTTAGTTAAATTCGTTCCTAAAACATAAATCAATTTAGTAGTTGTTATCGCCCCCAGTGAGGGCGATAACAAAAAAGAAAAGAATAAAAGGAGTGATCACTGCTTCGCATGCAAAAAAGTTATGTTTCCTGTTGCTCAAGATGGGGGACTTTAACTGTCCTATTTGAGATTTTCGGCTATGATGGATCAAATCGTGCAGTGTCCGTTTCAATGTGGCACCATTTTCTTAGGGGTTTCAGGCTATTTTTTGAAAGTCTCATAAATTTAGTTTTGCAATAAACTTTTACCATTAAAACTAGTCCAAATAGTTGTTACCATTCCTAAGTCGGCTTCGAACGGCAATTCATTAGCTGCGTTTTTTTCGAAGTTCCGTGTTTCATGGTTCATGTTCCAAGTTTCCTGTTCTAGCCCAAAAACGCAGTTTTTGTCGATTTCGTGTTCTCTGTCCATGTTCCTGGTTGAACGTCTAAAAACGCATTTTAGGAAAAGTGGCAAAATATTCAAAACTGTGGAAACATGTGGAAAAATTCTGAGCTTTTTGCTTGCCTGTTTTCTTGTACACATATGTTTCACCTTGGCCTCTATTCAAAAACGCATATTCAGCAGGATCTATGTCCATTTTCTTCCCTTCCATCTTATCCTTTCTTTTGTCATCTACAGATAACTTTTTTCTATATGGATAGGGACCAATCGAACACGCAACACGCACAAAGAGCAAGTTCCAAGTTTGAGGAAACAGACAGTCAAAAAGGCAACATGATGTTTCGTGTTTCGAAAAAAAACGAAGTTTTTTTAAAACAAGCTTTTACTTTTTTTGTCGAAAACCCAAAATTGCCAAAACACTATAAAACCCCGGAACCAACCACCCAAAAAAAAACGCCACTATTCTGACTTGACATTTTTTTTTCAAAACGCAGTTTAAAATTTTCGGTTACTTGTTACTAAGTTTGTCCTAGTTTCTCTTAAACCTTATGCCTTCACAGGGTTGTGACCAGAACAAGCACGGGATTCTAATCAAACGCTTACAATTATTGACTGAGTGGGGGTAGACGTTTAAAAATGAATCCCCGGACCCTAGTTTGAGTGTCTGATCCTATTCCAAAGGTTTTGTTCGCCTAGCCCAAGTTAGTCAGAAGTTAATCATTCTCGAGGGGGAGAATGGTGAAGGATCGGAAGTATCTCGATTAGCCCTAATTTTGACAGATATTTAAAAAAAATTCTGCAATTTTGAAAAAAGACATAGAAGTCAGTTTTTTCCAAAAATTGGAAATTCACTCACGTGAGGGTTGATTTAAAGTTTCGCCTGTTTTTCATTTTGATTAAATACGCCCCTTACTGACAACGTCATTTACAAACTGCTGACAAAATTTCATCGCCTTTCTTATTCTTCTTTCCTTTTTACGACTAGATTGAAGTACAGACGAAATTCTGAAGTTTTTAACTTGTTTCAATTTTTGTATTTAGTCTTTAGAATCAATATATCCCTTGACATTCTAAAACCAATCTCATCGAATGTATTCGGCATTTTCAAGAGAAAATTTTCTTTGTCTTATTCATTTGGGCTAAAATCGCTTGTCCTTTTCTTACATTTATTTAACCCATCTCGCTAATGGAAAAGTCATGTTAATGTATTCTTTCCTTGAACAGTCACTCCTCTATCGCTTGTAGAAACACAAACTTCAATTGTCTAAATATGACGAACTTCCAGTAAGTACTTCAGTGTGCTTACCATGTAGGAAACTTTTCATTTGGTAACATGACACCAATTTGTCCCGCCTTCGTTAAGACAAACATGCACTTAAAAATTCTAACCACGATTTTATCAGGTAATTGAAAAATATTCCATGTAGAGCTGAATTGTCAGTCTGATCGATTGAGCTGATTAATTCAGTTTTTTTCATTCTGTCATAGCTACAATCAAAGGTGGAGGATTATGCTTGTAATAAAATTCTGTTTAAAAATGTATGACAACTTGATTGTGTCATTATGACTCTTGAGGGGGACGGTTCTCGAGAAGCGGTACTAAAAGAGGCGAGTTATATGTTGAAATATAACAAATTGTGTTTCGAGGGATGAATTTCCTGTTACCTAGAGTCTTTGCTTAATCTAAAACTGTTAAGTGATTGAACTTGTTAAAAGCTTGACTTTATTTGCTTGAGTGCAAGGCCGTACCCAGAGGGGGGGTTAGGGAGGTTTGAACTCCCGCCAAAAGGTTTTTTGACTCGTAAAAACGTAAAAAAAATGGATATAGACAAATTTTGTATACGTTTTTTTGTGTACCCCCCCCCCCCCGTGAAAAAAAAATATTTGAGTAAAACCCCCTCCGAAAAAAAATCCTGGGTACAGGCTTGCTTGAGTGTATAAGCTTCAGCTTATAGACTGCCTATCAAATGTACTGGGTAATAGGCTGTATACTGACATGATCAAAAACCAAACTGATTTGCGTCAATATTATCGTTAATACCATCATAAATGAACTCATGCACGTCAGTTCAAAAAAAAAATAAGATAAGAGTCACAAAAGTTGATCAAAAATGAGATAAATTTTTGGATAACTTAGAAGAAATCCAAGCAACTTTAAGTTTGGAGGGAAAAGTGGTGTAAATTCAGAACTGATTTTAGAAGGCAGTTAATTGCATATTCAAATGCTGGAAGCATTTCCAGTGATTAAATCCTTCCAGTGATTAAATGGGGGTGTCTCCTGGTAATTCTGTTTTCTCACAGTGATTAAATGGGGGTGTCTCCTGGTAATTCCGTTTTCTTCCATTGAGACTATGAAGCTTCAGTTTTTATCTTATTCCTATCGTGTGAAATTACGACAGCTTAGCAGTTAGCAATGTAGCTAGTTTCAAACATTAATGGGATATGGTACGATCAGTGGCGGATCCAGGGGGGCGCCCACCCCCTAACGTAGTCTAAAGTAGTGTAATTTACTTAATTAACACAAGTTTGCGTTAGATAAACTTGCTCCTAACGCAAGTTTATCGAATTAACCTATTTTGCGCCCCCCCCTAAAAAACTCCTGGATCCGCAATGGGTACGAAAAAGACTTGCCCTATCTCGTCCATTATAAATGTTTTAGCTTGTGTGGTCAAACTATTTAGAATTATGTTGGCGGCCTTGATATAACTTGTAGAACTCAGATAATAGATTTAAATAAACGAGAGAAAACTAAAAGCCGACACCGGATTTCCCAAATACCTTAGAAAAACCATTTAATTTCCTCAATTTGTGCCTGGTATAGAGATATTCAGTTTTGATGAGACTTACATCATCAGAAAGTATGAATTCTGTTTTTTTCTATTGATCGGACCAGAATTGTCTAATTTAATTATAGGAATAGGTCAGTCCCTGAAAATACTCTAGTCTACCTGCTGGAAAAATAATGAAAATCCGTGCAAAAGAATTATCATTTGACTGATCTTGCCGCTTTGGAAATTTCTGCACTGTCACCTGCCTTGATTGACAGGCTAGCCAAGAAAAGGTAATCATATTTCAGTGTCTTAATGAAGCAATTAGGTTAACGTTATGTCATAGTTAGGCATTGCATATATGTTTGCTTTTACATTTTTTTTATTTTTACTTATTATTAAGTAAACTACGGCAAGTGAAAGACAGTTATTGTGATATTGTGCACTTTGTATAGCCCTATTAAATTTTCAATTACGACCCAGGAGCACAAACTGGATTCAATTTATTGAACTCGAATGGATACTATTGTTTGTTTATTACAATCATTTATATCTGTTGAATCACTAAGTTCCTACTTAGTTAAATTCTAAGATAGCTGAAAGTAGAGATGACCCTAAAGGTCGTGTCAGGGCTCCTTATATGGGCATAGAATACTGACGGGGCTCCAAATATGGGCATAGAGTCATTAGGGAGAACACGTGGTTAATGGGGTCAATGACCTCTTTTTCCAAGGTCGATTTATTTGATGTTTCTATGTGTAATAGCTCCGGGGCGAAGGTTGCGCATGCGCATTGAAATCTAACGGGAACAATGTTATTGATCTGGGACTCGAGGGGGAAGTGAATTTCCGAGAACTTGATTGCGTAATCAATCGTGAATGTCATGGTGTCCAGAAATAGTATTTGTTGTTGTTGCTCTCGTGTCAAATGTTAAGAGATTCCTGGAAACAGTTAGATCACGTGTGTCCTTCTTAGCCAATCATCAAGTCGGATACATCCTCCTTCCCAACCAATCAGAGGTTTGCTTACATATTAGCGGTGGTGGGAATATAAGGAACGGGATTTTTGCTCTAGTTTTATTAGTCTGTGAATAGAATTCACTAAGTTTTTAGTTAGCAGAGTAATAACATGAGTGAACAAGTTGAGTTAGAAATATCCTTTTATTGCAACTGTTCTATTTGTAAAGGACATTTTCATGATTTTGAGTATTCACATGAACCTACTGAATGTTTAGACAGCATAGATGCAGAGATAGATGAGAAGAATCTGGAGGAAACGAGAAGAAAAATTCTATGTGACAAGGAGAGAAATTTAGACCGATTGCAAGTAAGCTCAGATAAAAGAAGGATTGGTATGATAGAAAAGGAAGATCAAAAGAAGAGACTGGTAAAAGAGGGCTTTTTCTATAACGTAAAAGACAGAAGTGAAAACCCAAAGAAAAATGTGTATAGTGCAAGATATAACTCGGATTATTATGATGATTATGCTCCAAGAGAAAAGAAAAAGTGCCCCTTCAAGAGACATCATAAGAGGTCATTTTACGAAAAGGATTTTAAACAACGGAAACCATGGTGGAAGTGTTCTCATATACCATTTTACGATAAATCCCATTTTTGATATGCTTGATAAGTTTTATACCATAATCATACAATAAATTTTTTTCTGCTATTTTAATTTTCTCATACTCGATATGCATAGAGTAAGAATACCAGCAGAGACTTCAGTACATGAATAGTTCAGATTGATTAGATCATCCCATAGAGTGTTCTCAGTCCACAGCCAAGTTTTCTATCAAAGATAAAAAAAAGTCGTAGAAGTTAGCTGTGTAATTTTTTTCTTAAGAAATCAATATTTAATTTTTTGTCCATGCTATTTAAATGAAATCATTATTCTAATCCTTTATTTATTCGTTAAATCAATATTTATAATACTCTTTTAAATATATGATGTCAGGCTCAATTACTTGAACATCATCATCATCAGCATTATTTTCTACTAACACTATATTCACCAGAGGAGGTGGTATACACTCAACCTCCGGTTCAAGTCATTGAACCTCATCTTCTTCATCATTGACCATTATATCGATTAATGGGGGCATGTCCTCAAATAAACCGTCGCGTACTCTCATTGTAGGCAAACTAGGGGCCAACCGCTCATCGTCTTCTATGTAAAGACGACCTGAAGGCCCCCGCCGTACCAGATCTTCTGACGTATATGAAAGTCCATCTTCAGTATAATGAACTTCCATTATATCATCATTGGTACCTTCGAAGGCTCTACTAGTACTAAGAAGGAACTCCTCCTCCTCAGGTGTAATCTCGATGCTCTCGTTCTCTGCACATGTATCTAGAAGGTTCTCCTCCTCACTTTCTGTGAGCTTCCACGCGCTCCATACATCCTAGAAAGGTTGAGAACACTATGGTCAAAAGCTCTGTGGAAAGCTATAGTCTTCATGAATATACTGAGGGGTGTTCTATAAACGTAATAAACAGGGTTACTTATTATTTTTCATTTTATCTATAATTTTGTATGTCTAAAATTCATCAATTAGCCAGATGTGGGTTCTTTTAATTATTTTTTACATACGAAGCGAGATTTAATGTCATTGATAAAAGCATATATGAGATTTAATGTCTGTGATAAAACCAGGAAAAAAACTTTTCCAAGAACTATGATTTTCAACTAAAAGTAAAGAGCTACGAGACTAAATCAAAGATAACAGAAATAAATTTGAATAATTGATTAAACGTAAATTTTCTGTAAACATACTTCTATTTAATCAATACTAAAATTTTGATTATATAACATTCATCATAGAGTGTGGGGGACGCTTGAAAAGATTTGTAAGTATCTCTCGACTCTATTATGTAGTGAGTTGTGTTTAATAGGAGTACATTATTTTTAAAGATTTAAATTAATAAGATTATTTAAAAAAAGCTTATAAATAAAAATTATATTAACAGTTAATTCTGTACCAAATACATAAATATTTAAGACCAAGTGCATCACGAAGCACCATTGTGGTCTGAGAAATTCAAAAACTCAGAAACTCAATACATAGTTTTCAATAATTTCAAGTTAATTAATATCTAATAATTTTATTTCTACAACACATATACCATCCTTAGGTTGAAGTGTTGTTTTACACTATAAAATACTAGAAAATTACGCTTTACTTGAGTACATTATACGTTATGCCTCCTATAACTTGTCCCCATTAGCTTGATATGTTATCTCGTGAGTAAATACTAACAAATAAACACGCAGACTAAACTTGCTGAAACTTATTTATTGAAAATCAGCATTTAAAGCTGATTCATTGATGTATCTATTGCTATCAAAATTCCGTTTTCTAGAGTTTCGGATACCATTGAGCTGGATCGCTCCTTACTTACACTTCGTTACCACGAAATGTTTTATTAATTAAAAAACTTTCCACAAAATAAGTTTTTCAAAGAAAAGTAAAGAGCTACTAAATCAAAGATGATCAGAAATAAACTTAAATAAGTGTTCAAACGTAAACTTATGTCCAATTCCATACTAGTTAAAGTGGCCAAAAGTCTTTTTCGCAAGAGTACACTTTTCAACTAAAAGTAATGATCCACTAAATCCATTATATGATAAAATAATACACTTCATTAAAAATAAATGTTTTATTAATTTAAACTCTGTCAACAAAATACGTTTTTCAAAGAAAAGTAAAGAGATACTACATTAAATCAAAGATGAGCAGAAATTAAGTTAAATAATTGTTCAAACGTAAACTTATGTCCAATGCCATACTAGTTAAAGTGACAAAAACTTTTTCCACAAAATGACAGTTTTTCAAAGAAAAGTAAAGAGCTACTAAATCAAAGTTATTATTAAATAATAACGAATAGTTGTTCAAAAGTAAACTTATTAGAATTTTACAAAACATTTACCCACACGAAGACACTTTTCGAGCAAAAATAAAAAGGTACCAGAATAAACCAAAGATATGATAAAATAACATAGAATAATTGTACAAACTTTAATATTATATATTACGGTACTATTTTATTTTCTAAAAGTTAAATATACCACACCTAAAAGACATTAAAAAAACTTTAAAACCATAGTGAACTTCAAATAAAGGTAAAGAAATAGCAGACAAAATCAAATATATGATTACATAATAAATAATAAGTGTTAAAACGTAAAAATATGTTTATTAGTAAAGTTATTAGAGCGATAAAAAACTTTTTCCCATAAGAGGACATTATTCGTGTAAAAGTAAAGAGATAGCAGACTAAAAAAATGATATGATGAACGACTATCTACAAAATCGACAATCTTAAATTTTATTTATTAAGTTACCATTGGATTTTCGAACAATTATATACAACAAAGATTCAATACCTGAAAAACTATTTCCCAACCCGAGGGCACTTTTCAACTAACAGTAAAGAGCTAGTTAAACAAAGATATGATTAAATAAAAAAGAAATTTTTTACAAAAGTATACATTTGTTAATCAATAAACTAATGAGAGTGATAAAAAACTACTTCAAATAATAGGACATTTTTCGCGTAAAAGTAAAGAGATAGAAGACTAACCAACTGATATGATGAAATAAAATAGATTAAATTTAAAATCATAATTTTTATTTATTACTTGAGTAGTTTATTTTCTAACCATTATATCTACCAAATCTTCTATACCTGAAAAACTCTTTCCCACAAGAGGACACTTTTCTACTAAAAGTAAAGAGCTACTAAATCAAAGATATGATGAAATAATAACGAATAATTGTTCAAGCGTAAACTTATGTTTAGCAATAAACTTATTAGAGTGATAAAAAACTTTTTCCCGCAAGAGGACACTTTTCGCGTAAAAGTAAAGAGCTAGCAGACTAAACCAAAGATATGATGAAATAATAGTGAATAATTGTTCAAACTTAAATTTTCTTTATTACTTTAATAGTTTATTTTCGAAAAATTATATACACAAAAGATTAAATACCAGAAAAACTCTTTCCCACAAGAGGTCACTTTTCAACTAAAAGTAAAGAGCTACTAAATCAAAGATATGATGAAATAATAACGAATAATTGTTCAAACGTAAACTTATATTCAATGCCATAAACCTAGTTAAACTGACAAAAACTCTTTCCCACAAGTGGACACTTTTCAACTATAAGAAAAGAGCTACTAAACAAAAGATATCATGAAATAATAGCGAATAATTGTTCAAACTTAAATTTTCTGTATTACGGGAATAGTTTATTTTTGAACCATTATATCTACCACAGCTACTAGAACTTAAAAAATTTGTCCAACCACATGACACTATTCAAATAACAGTAAAGAGCTACAAAATAAAAGATATGATTAAATAATAAATACTAATTTTTAAAAATTATAAATATTTTAATCAAAACAATTCTTATATATAAAAAAAAAATGGTACAACCCGAGGACTTATTTCGAATAAAATTCAAGAGATATCAGATAACACCAATGAGCCGAAGATAGAACATATATAAATTGTGCTAACAAAAATTTTATGTATTATGTTAATTTTTTATAATCGTAAAAATATCTCATAAACAGATAATATCCATTAAAAACTGTATCCAACTCGATTAAAAAATTCAACTAAAAGTAAATAGATACTAACTCACCTATACAATTAAATAATACCTAATAATTGTTCAATCTTATACATATGTTTAGAAGTAAACTTATTAGATAGATAAAAAACTTTTTACCATAAGAGGACACTTTTCATGTTACAGTAAAGAGGTACCAGACTAAACCAAAGATATGCTTAAATAATAGCGAATAATTATTAAAACTTAAATTTTATGTATTACGGGAATAGTTTATTTTCGAACCAATATATCTACCAAAGGTTCGATACCTGAGTTAAACTAAAAGGTTTCAATTTCAGGAAAAAATTGCATTTAGACAACATTTGACAATTTACCGAATTTTAAAATTTTTGTTAGAACCTTGGGTATGAATTTTCATCATATTTTGCTTATATTCGTTGGAAAACAAATTGAAAAAAAATATTTTTAGACTCATATCAAACATTGCCTAATATGCATTTGAAGAACCATTCATAATTTTCTATCTGGTCCTCTATTTCAACATATACTGACTCCTAAAGCCATTCAATGCTCTTAAATATGCTTACATAACGGTTATTTATTTACTAAATTGTGCATACTGTTGATTTTAGAACAATAATTACCTTTCTCTATATCAATTATCACTCACTAGAGTTGCAACTTTTCACTCGCGGAGAATGCTTTCAAAACAATACTTATTACAGTGCATAGAATAATTATTTCAAACGAGACACGAGACATATTCAAAGAATATTAATTTAGTTCTAAGTTCTATTTTCTTTTGGACATAGTAAAACGTAAATTAGTGTGATAATTTCTGTAAAACTAACAAAGATTGATCAACTCGGGGATTTCACACTTCTTGTTTAATCAGAAAGAAAAAAGAATAAAAATTGATAAAAGATATTTTGAAATATGGCCCAAAATCAGAGCTATTACAACTGAAATTACGTGAGGGGACGTGAAAACTATGGTTTTTAACTTTGATATACAAGAATAGACAGAAAAGTCTATAGGAGTGGGAATGCCATCCGACTCAACCCTCGCTCTCGAAATCCCCACCCTCCCATCCCCCCCCACGCCCCTTTAACAGCGGCTTAGAAACGATCCCCTTCCCCCCAAACTCAAAATTTCTAGTAAATTATGTTATTCATTTTTAATTTTTGTAGTTGTAAATCATGATTGAAGAAAATGTAAAAAACGGAAATTTTGTAGCTAGTAGTTATTTTCATACTAGTTTAAATATTTTTGTTGGAAAACACATTGAAAAGCTATACTAAAAGCAATATTAGGAATACCAGGTTAGGTTAGGTTACCCTCGCTATTGAAATCCTCCACACCCCCCTCACCCAAAACTAAACATATATATATAAACTATAAAAACAAAAAAAAAACGGAACTGTAGCAGGTAGTACATACTTACATCATATTTTAAATATTTTAGATGGAAAAAACACTGAAAACCCATAATAAGAGCGTTATTTGTGAGGTTAGGTTAGGTTAGGTTAGATATAGGATAAACAGGTTAGGTTAGGTTAGGTTACCCTAACTCTTGAAATCCCCCCACCCTCATCACCACAAACTCAAAATTTCCAGAGGATTTTAAAATACACCACTGAAAAGCCAAATTAAGAGCTATATTTGTGAGGTTAGGTTAGGTTAGGTTAGGTCTATAAATAGCAGGGGAGGGGAGGTTAGGTTAAGTGGCCGCTCCCCACCCCCGCGCCCAACGTCCATAGGCGGCATAGTATAGATAGCCCTCATATGGAGATTTGATTTGAGTTGAACGTTACTGTTAATAAAAAATTTTAGGTTTGGTTCCCTAACCTAACAAGGGTTAGCAGGTTAGGTTAGGTTCGGTTAATTGGCCGGCCACTTAACCGAACCTAACCTAACCTGCTAACCCTAGTTAGGTTAGGTTACTTAACCGCACCTTTGATAGGGTACGACAACGTCCAGTAACCTAACCTATCCGCGGGATGTATCTCCATTATCTGCAGCGGAAGACCGGGGTGCGCGGGGGGGGGGCTCGATCACTCCTAATCTAACCTAACCTGCTATTTATAGACCTAACCTAACCGAATCTAACCTACCCTAACCTCGCACCTCGCGCTCCTAATCGAGCTTTTATGTGTAGGATTTTAAAATACTCTGGAAATTTTGAGTTTGAGGGGAGGGGGGGTGTCGTGGTTTTGATCGCGATTGTAACATAACCTAACCTGTTATTCCTATATATAGAATAACATAACCTCACTAATATAGATATTAGTATGGGTTTTCAGTGTGTTTTCCAACGAAAATATTTAAAATTTTTTTTAATTATTTAATAGATACTAAATTTCGGTTTTTTTTTTTTTTTTATAGTTTATATATATATGTTGAGTTTTGGGTGAGGGGGGTGTGGAGGATTTCAATAGCGAGGGTAACCTAACCTAACCTGTTATTCCTAATATAGCTCTTAATATGGCTTTTCAGTGTGTTTTCCAACGAAAATATTTAAACTACGATGAAAATACGTACTAGCTACTAAAGTTCCGTTTTTTACATTTTTGGGATGAAGGTTTTACAACGAAAATATTCAAATACTATGAAAATTCGGTCCTAGAAATTTGTGCGTTTGGGGGGAATGGTGTCTTTTAAACGCCTCGGGACAATGGTAGTGGGGGTGAAGGGTGGGTGTGGGGGTTCGAACGCAAGGGTTGAGGCGGGTGGCTTCACAACTTCTATAGACTTTTCTGTCTAGTCTGGTATATCACAGATAAAGATACTATTGTACACGCCCCCTCGCGCCATTTAAGTTGTAATAGAACTGATTTTGGGGGGCATATTTCAAAATATCTTTTATCAATTTTTCTTCTTTTTTCTTTCTGATTACACAAGAAGTGTGAAATCCCCGAGTTGATCAATCTTTGATAGTTTTACAGAAATTCTCACCCTCATTGATGCTTTCCTATGTCCAAAAGAAAATCGAACGTAGCAATTAATTAATCTGCTTTGAAGATGTCTCGTTTGACATAATTAGTCTATGCAATGTAAGAAGTATTGTTTTGAAACCATTCTCCGCGAGTGAAAAGTGGCAACTCTAGTGAGTGTTAATTGATATATAGAAAGGTAATTATTGTTCTAAAATCAACAGTTTGCACAATTTCTTAAATACATAACCGTTATGTAAGCATATTTAAGAGCTTTGAATGGCTTTAGGAGTCAGTATATGTTGAAATAGAGGACCAGATAGAAAATTATGAAAGGTTCTTCAAATGCCTATTCGGCAATGTTTGATGTGAGTCCAAAAATATGTCTTTTCAGTGTGTTTTACAACGAATATAAGCAAAATATGATGAACATTCATACCCAAGGTTCTAACAAAAACTTTAAAATTCGATAAATTGTCAAATATTGTATAAATGTAATTTTTTAATGGAATTGAAACCTTTTAGTTTAACTCAGCTATCGAACCTTTGCTGGATATAATGGTTAGAAAATAAACTATTCCCCTAATACAGAAAATTTAAGTTTGAATAATTATTCGATCTTATTTCAGCATATCTTTGTTTTAGTCTGTTACATCTTTACTTTAACACGAAATGTGTACTCTTATTTTAAAAAGTGTTTTATAACTATAATAATTTTATTGATAAAAATATGTTTACGTTTGAAAAATTATTATTTATTATTTCATCGTATCGTTGATTTAGTAGCTCTTTAACTTTAGTCGAAATGTGCCCTCTTGTTGTGACAGAGTTTATCGGGTATTTTATCGGTTGCAGATATAATTGTTTTAAAATAAAATAGTCAAATAATACATAAAATTTAATATTGTACACTTTTTATCTTTTATTTCATAGTATAAGTTATGGTATCTGCTATCTCTGAAATTTGACTCGACAAATCTCCTCGGGAGTAAAAAATTTATTTTTAAATAAACTACGAAAATTGATATAAATTTTTTTAATAATGAAAAAGTATTCGTTTTTATTTAATCATATCTTTGCTTTTGTAGATATTTACTGTTAGTAGAAAATTGTCCTCTTGTGGGAAAAAGTTTTTATTGTCATTTATCTGTGGTAAATATAATTTTTCTAAAATAAAAAATTCCCGTAATATAGAAAATTTATGTTTGAACTAGTTTTCAATATATTATCATAGTATAATGTGGTTAGTCTGGTAGCTCATTACTTTTACGCGACAAATTTACTCGTGCGTTAAGTAGTTTAGATAAACTAAAATAAGTTTATTGCTAAACAAATTAAAAATTAATATATCGAATTATTTTCAATATATACATCTCTTTTATAAATTATATATTTACTTTTAGTTGAAAAGTGTCCTCTTGTGGGAAAAGTTTTTCAGGTATTGAAGCTTTGGTGGATATATTGTTTATAAAAAAAACTATTACCTTAATACAGAAATTTTAATTTTGTAAAATTATTCGCTGTTATTTCATCATATCTTTTGTTTAGTCTGGTAGCTCTTTACTTTTAGTTGAAAAGTGTC
>NC_142800.1:80954342-80989391 GCF_049724085.1 Artemia sp. Qi Xiang Cuo
ATATAAAAGGGCATATAGAAAGAACTTAAAAAGAGGTTTACACTAGCATGTGTAAATTAATCAAGAACACAAGAGAAGGATGAGCGAGGTTTCAGACCTATAACTAGTGTTGGGGGATATCCTAACTAAACGATATATCGATATTTTTACTTTAGATAATCGATATATAGATTTTGATATTTCTGATCAATTTTTTGTCCAGACGAACTTTAGGGTTTAAACTTAGGGAACAAAATTCAATAATAAAATTTGCAAATAATATTTTAATTTTAATTGCACATAATCTAAATTAAACTTCAATTACATGAATGAACATTACAAAAACCTTGATTTAGAAATACTCGAGCTCAGGATAAAGAAAAATAAACTACTGGCTAGTTTTGGCTACTCAAATCAGAAACATGTCAATATTCTCCCCTGAGAATTGGTTCAGCCTTTCAGAGACAAATAAAAAAAACTCGTAATTTTTTCAACTCAAATTATGGAGTAACATTAAAACTTAAAAGAACAGAAATCTTCCCGTATATAAGGTGGAAACCCTGCCTCAATACCTCGCTTTCTCTAATTAAATGGCTCTTGTGTTTCAAGAGTTGTTCTTAAATAATTGTGACAAAAAGTTAAAATTAGCGTAAAGACTGAGGTATTGAGGAGAGGGATCCACCCTCATACACGGGTTAATTTCTCTTAATTTTAATGTTGCTCCTTACTTTTAGTTGAAAAAATCAGTTTTTTTTTAATTTCTGATCGTTTTTCAAATAATGCTGGAAGATCCACCTGTTCTTTCTATGGAAAGTCTACCCTAAAAAATTTTTCCTTGGAAAAAGTCTCCTGCGTAAGATCCTTCTTCCTCTAGACAATTCCATCCCTGCTGAAAATTCCACATAAAAAAATCTCTTGCGGTAATTCCGCCTGGAAAATTCTTTTTAACCTACTTTCATTTCAGAAAAGAAATTGTTTTTGTTTAAATTTTTAATGGTTTTTCAAATTACGCCAGAAATCCTCCCTCCGTGGATAATTTTTCCTTGAAATTCTCCCAGCACAATGTCTCAATGGAAGGTTTCTCCCATATAATATTCCCCCATTGAGAATCTCTCCCGCGGAAAATTACCACCCCCACGAAAACATCCTCAGACAACCTTAAGTCCTTTGAAAATTTTGCATAGGCTATTCCCCCGGAATATCTTCAAATATAAAATTGAATTGGCAAAGAGTAAGTAGGTTAAATAAAAATGAATTTTGTGTAATAATTCTGGTAAATTCCCCCGTGTATAGCTTCCCTTGGAATGTTCATCCCTGGAAACTTCTCTTCCTCACGGAAAATTCTCTCCTTAGAAAATCCCCCTGCAGAAAATTCCTCCCGTAGAAAAATCACCCGCCCCCAAAAATGTTTGGGTACTTCCCAATAACAAATACTGTATGTAAACACTGGATACATTTCATAACTTACAACACTTTCCCCAGGGACTTGTAGCGCTGTGTCATCCCCAGAGACATGATTACTTGACCTTTCAAGTATACTGATCAAAATGGCCATCTGAAAAAGCTGATCGGATGACTTTGGGAAAAAGGATAGTGAGAGGGAGTGTAAATCTAGTTGCCCTTCGATCGTTTTGATCACAAAATGGGGAACTAGTACTGTAATTTCTATTTGAGCAAGCCCTTTCCCGATCTTATATGACCATTGGTTCGATCTGATCACCCTGAAAAAAAAAAAAAAAAAAACAGAACTAATAAACACGTATCCGTCATCTTTCTTCTGGCAAACATTACTAAATTTCACATTTTTGCAGATGGAAGCTAGAAACCCTTGCAGTATGATTTTTTGATATGCTGAATCTAATGGTGTGATTTTTATTAAGATTAATTAGAAAAAATTTTTCCACAAAATAAGTTTTTCAAAGAAAATTAAAGAACTGCATTAAACCAAAAATGAGCAAAAAATAAAATCAAATAATCTACCAAGCGTGAAACTACCACAAATCATTATCGATAAATAAATGAAACCCAAAACGAACAGAAATTATAACAAATAACCGTGTCAAACTCAAACGAAAAAAAATAATATGAATAGGGCTCAAAATCCCTATGCCTCTCAAGGAAAGAACATAATTTGCATTTTACTGAAAAAAATGCAAATGAATGTGAGTTTAATTAATGAGTTTAATTAAAATGAGTTTAATATACATATACTCATATTTAGTAATCAAAATATTAATATTATTTGATTTATTAAAGTTATGAAAGTAAAAACATTTATATTTTTTCAGTCAAGTGCAAATAATGTTCTGGCCTTGGGAAGGCATACGGATTTTGAACCCTACTTATATTAGTTTTTGCTCGTTTTGGGTTTGAATCGGTTATTTTTTGGTATTTCTGTTCGTTTTGGGTTTCATTTATTTATCGATGCTGATTTGTGGTAGTTTTACGCTTGGTAGATTATTTGATTTTATTTTTTGCTCATTTTTGGTTTAATGGAGTTCTTTACTTTTCTTTGAGAAACTTATTTTGTTGGAAAAGTGTTTTTTAATTAATTTCTGTTCGTTTTATATTGACATAGTCTTTTAAATAATTTCTGAGACCACACTGGCTAATCATGATAAACAAAAAATCGCGAAGAAAGGAAACGAGGACAATTAACAGCCAGTGAAAAAATTGAAAAATTATGCAAATATTTCGGTCAAGACCTCCGCTTGACCGTCCTCAGTGCACTGAGGACGGTCAAGCGGAGGTCTTGACCGAAATATTTGCATAATTTTTCAATTTTTTCACTGGCTGTTAATTGTCCTCGTTTCCTTTCTTCGCGATTTTTTGTTTGACATAGTCTTTTCAGGGAAAAAGAAAATAATAATTTAAATCTTTTATTTTTTTTAAGACTTTATAGTTTGGCCTGCTATTTGTATGCTGGAGAAAAATTTTCAGCAATTTTTAACAGCATACACCCTTTTAAAAATCTGGACACAAATAGTAGTGTTTAATTTAGTTTCATAACTCCTCTAGTTGACCTGAAATAGAAAACTTGATAACATTCACAGTAAAATCTGTCTACTTTCTTTGATAGTTTGGATAGCCCCGAAAGTTTGAACATAATACCCTCAGTCGTTCTTAGGATACTGCTGAGATGCCTTATTGGTAATTAACATTAACACAGTGCATTTTGATTTAATCTTAAGGCAGCATTTAGTTTTTAAACATAATGGGCAAATGGGAGGGTGGGCATAGGAGGGCGACTAGTTGGCCTCCAATTACTTTCGACTGTTAAAAAGGGCATTAGTCCATTGTATTTTCAATCGAATGAGCCCTTTTCGAAGTTCCTACGACAACTCCTTCGAAACGAAGTGCCCTGGTCTAAACAACAACAACAAAAAATTAATACACTGTACCCAGATCGATCTTTACTATAAAAATGTCAAGGCTTCCAATCACTCTCGATAATAAAAAGGGCACTAGCCCCTTCAATTTCCAACCGAATGAGCTCTTTTTGAGTTTCAACGACAATGCTTTCTATTAACAGCTTATATGCCCCCAGGGCATAACTTACAATCTTTGCCCTGAGGGTTGTGGGGGGGTCCGGGATAAATGGTGGGCGTGAGAGGGGGGTTAGTTGCTCTTCAATCACTTTCGACTATTAAAAAGGCCTTTACCCGTTTCAATTTTAAATCAAATAAGTCCTTTTGAAGTTTCTACGACAGCTCTTTCTATAAAAACCCCATATGCCCCCAGGGCATAATTTAAAACCCTTGCCCTAAGGGCTATGGGGGGTTGTCATCCACAAAAGCATAATTTCCAGAACTTTCAACTACGTAGAAAAAAATGGCTATCTCAAAATTTTGATTGTATGTGCTTGGGGAAATGGTGGGCGTCAGAGAGGAATTAGTTGCCCTCCGACTAATACTTTCGACTAATAAAAAGGACACTAGTCATTTGAATTTCCAATCCAATAAGCCCTTTTTGAAGTTTCTACGACAAGGCTTTCTATAAGAACCTTATTTGCCCCCAGGGCATAACTTACAACCCTTGCCCTGAGGGCTTTGGAGGAGTTGTAATCCTTAAAGACCCAAGTTCCAAAATTTTCAACTACGTTGAACAAAATGGCTGTCTAAAAATTTTGATTGGATGTGTTTGGGGAAAAGGTGAGCGTTAGAGGGGGGTTGGTTGTCCTCCAATCACTGTCGACTATTAAAGAGGGCACTAGTCCTTTGAATTTCCAATCGAATGCACCCTTTTTCAAGTTTCTACGACAAAGCTTTCAATAAAAACCTAATATGCCCTCAGGGCATAACTTTTAACCCTTGCCCTGAGGGCTCTGAGGGGGAGGAGTTGTCATCCTCAAAGACCTAATTTCCAGAACTTACAACTACGTTGAACAAAATGGTTATCTCGAAATTTTGATTGGATGTGTTTGGATAAATGGTCGGCGTAAGAGGGGGGTTAGTTGCTCTCCAATCATTTTCGACTATTAAAAATAGCGCTAGCCCTTTGAATTTTCAATCGAATGAGCCCTTTTTCAAGTTTCTACGACAAAGCTTTCAATGAAAACCGTATATGCCCCCAGGGCATAATTTATAACCCTTGCCCTGAAGACTGTGGGGGGAGTGTCCTGCTCAAAGGTATGCTTTCTAGAACTTTCAATTACGTTGGACAAATTGGCTATCTTAAAATTTTGATTGGATGTGTTTGGGGAAATGGTGGGCGTGGAAGGGGTGTTAGTTGCCTTCCGAACTTTTCGACTATTAAAAAGGGCACTAGCCATTTCAATTTCCAATCCAATGAGCCCTTTTTGAAGTTTTTACGACAACGCTTTCTATAAAAACTTTATTTGCCCCCAGGTCACAACTTACAACCCTTGACCTGAGGAATGTGTGGCGGGGGGGGGGGGGGGTTGTCATCCTCAAAGACCTAATTTCCAGAACTTTCACCTACGTTTAACAGAATGGCTGTCTCAAAATTTCGATTGGATGTTTTTGGGGAAAAGGTGGGCGTGAGAGGGGGGTTAGTTGCCCTCCAATCACTTTCGACTATAAAAAAGGCACTAGCCCTTTGAATTTCCAATCGAACGAACCCTTTTTGAAGTTTCTACAACAACACTTTCTATAAGAACCCTATATGCTCCCAGGGTATAACTTACAACCCTTGCCCTGAGGGCTGTGGGGGAGTGCCCTCAAAAACATAATTTCTATCTGGAAATTAACTACGCTGAACAAAATGGCTATCTCAAAATTTTAATTGTATGTGTTTCTGGAAATGGTGGGCGTGGAAGGGGTGTTAGTTGCCTTCCGATCACTTTCGACTATTAAAAAGGGCACAAGCCACTCCAATTTCCAATTGAATGATCCCTTTTCGAAGTTTCTACGACAACTTTTTCGATACAAAGTCCCTGGTCTAAAGGAAAAAAATAATAAATAATGCATCGTTCCAAAGTCGTTCCTATATGCCCCAGGGCATAACTTAAAACCCTTACCCTGAGGTTTGTGGGGGAGTGACCTCAAAAACATATTTTCTATCTGGAAATTAACTACGCTGAACAAAATGCTATCTAAAATATTTGATTAGATGTGTTTGGGGAAATGGTGGGCTTGGAAGGGGTGTTAGTTGCCTTCCAATCACTTTCGACAATCAAAAAGGGCAATCGAATGAGCCCTTTTCGAAGTTTCTATGACAACTCCTTCGATACGAAGTGCCCTCGTATGGAAAAAAAAAATAATACATTGTGCCAACATCGTTCTTTACTTAGGCAGCGCGATTGCGCTGCCAATGAATGCTTTGACTTTTTGAGGCGTTATGAAAATTCTGTGTTTTAGAGTTTCGGTTGTTATTTGGCCGAGTTGCTCCTTACTTACGGATTGTTACCATAAACTATTTAATTAAACTGATCAGACTGGAATCCACTTTCAGAAAGGACATTGGTTGCGGACATGGACACTAATTTTATGAGAAGTTCGTATAGGTATTTCTGAGACCCATATTACAAGACTTCCACGACTTGAGTGGATCAGTTTTTCTTGGAACTAAAGACTCCCTACTGAAAATCTGGAGAGCCGTGATAGATGCAGCTGCTGATGAAGCTTGCTTTGTGTTGACTACTGAAACTCCGTCATGTGCTCCCCATTTCAAGAAAGCCATTTAGCCAAAAAAAAAAGTAAAATTAATATGCAATTTTCCTTTTAATTATTCATGTACGGTGAGCCAAAATCAAAGCCACAGTAATTCAAAAACGTTCAAAAATAAATAAAAAAAACAAGTTTTTTTTTAACTGAAAGTAAGGAGTGACATTAAAACTTAAAAAGAACGGAAATTATTCCGTATTTGAAATAAACAGAGTCGAACTTTAGTGTATAGAGAAAGGTGTTGAGGAGGGGACAGCCCCTTTCATATACGGGATCATTTCTGTTCGTTCTAAGCTTCAATATCGCTCCTTACTTTCAGTTAAAAAAATTTTTGTATTTAATTCCAGTAAGGCCCAAACCATGTCTCTTGCTATTTTACTCTCAACTTGGAGATGATTGTCATAGTTAATACACAATTTCTAGAAACATGAATTGAGGTATGTCGCAATCGTGACCTGACCTGGAGTGTGATCTGAGCAAGGCCTATAAGCTTAGAATATATTTTATTTTTCTAACACTTTTGAAGGTTCTCAGCAACATTTTAGTCTTCCCACACTAAACGTAGTTTGAAAAAGGCCTTTCTCAACTTGTGGATACAGCTGTGCATGTTGTGTATCAGGATATATGAGTCAGCGGATTGAATACATTATTCTTCTTCTCGGCCATTTGCAAAACAAATTTCTATGTTGGATATTTTCTGCTGGACGTTCATCGGTAGATACCAGAAAAATACGAAATAAAATCGTTTTCGATAACGATATTTAGGTTTGGATATTCGATATCGATATCTGGTGCGATATATCGATATCTAATATTGCCCAACACTACCTATAACCCTTTCAAGTTACGAGATTTCCCGATAAGCTCGAATTCTGCCCAGATAATTTTATCGTTTCGAGTTTGATTCCACTGGTAACTCAGCAACAAAAGTAAAGAGGGAAAACAATATTAAAAAGGTAAAACTACTGTCAAAATCTTAATCGTTGAATATTTCAGCATATTTTCATCAACGCATATGTTCATCATCTCATGTTTCAGACCTGACATCCTAAAAAGTGAGACTCAACTAATAAAGTATATGATAGTATCAAATGGGCTGTTCAGTAATCTGATAATAGTTTGCAAATTATAAATAACCTTGATTTTAGAGTCCGGAGTATATTTTTAGTAATTTAGTCAAGCTGTCAGAGCTGAATTCACGAGTAGAGGAATCTGATCTTATCCCGTCACGGAGCAGCAAGCTCCGTGTTGTCTGTGTCATAAGAAGATCAATTTAGGATGTCATGAGGTTTTCAATTCCATCAGACCCATGGTCAGATCAATACGGAATAAATATGCTGGTCAAAATAAAAATACACTATAGGCCTGGGTAAACTTGCAATCATTGCCCTTCAAAACTAGCAACAATAATAGCAAAATACTGATGCCATTCGATTCCCCATTCAGCACTTTTTCCAAATATAATATTTGCTACCCTGACAATTGCGTACCGACCCCACCCCCTGATGGCTGCAAAAAAAATTAATCTTAATCAATAGCTAGTTTTAATGCCAATTAAACAAATAAGCAGCAGTAAAAACAAATGTTTGCTTGCAACCTATGGTTTTCACCTAGTATTAGGAGTGGGGTCTGGGACGCAAACGTCACCATGGCACATTTGGAAAGTTTGTGCTGAATTTCTCTTTCATTTTTATTGTATTCTAGTTTAGAGGAGAAATTGTCACAAAATTACGGGCCTGCTTCCACGGTTCCCATCATTACAAGCAATTCTTATCAATTCTCAAAAGGCAATAATTCCAACAAACATCTGTAACTAAAAATTGTGTAATCGTGCTGATTGTATACACGTGCCCAGGAATTTTTTTTCGGGAACCCAATAATATTCAGGAGTATTAAAGAGGGGGGATTATAAAACAGATTAGTTTGATGATTTAAATAACCAATCGTAAATAATTTTTGAGACCACACTGGCTAATCATGATAAAACATTGTAATATATGCTTTTTACTGGCTGTTATTATCCTCGTTTCTCTCTTCTTTAAGTTTTTTTTTCTTCGTTTTGTTAAATAACCATTTACCAGAAATTCACGATAATTTGGGACTTTGAAAGGGGTTCCGAGGCCCACTGTATATGTCTCTGGCTTGCTGGGTGGGAAATAAAAGAATATGAGATTTTTATACAAAAAAGGATGTAGAACAACATATTAAACTTCAAAACAAGCAAAAACCTGCAATAAAAATTGAACATACAAAAAAAAACACTCACAGTTAATATGTTAAATAATGAAATTAGTAAGTTTCCCAAAACAATTTACGCAAGAGGGAGTATAATTTTTGAAAAATTAAAACAATTGGGTTTGATCTTATTATCATTACCAAAGATTTACTTACAAAAGAAAGATAAGACCCCGAAGAAAAAAACCTGAATTTTTTTTTCAAGCAATAGTAAGTAATTTCCCAATCTAAAATACTTGATTAAAAATGAATTTAGAAGATATAAATCAGGTGAAAATATTATTCACGATACTTTTGAGAGTAATATTTTGTTTAGAATTAATAATTTCAATGGTTTAACTACTGTGTTGAAAAGAAATCCACCTGGCTTATTTATAGAAAAACACTTGTTTCCAAATGATTGTTTTCAATTGTTGCCTTCGAATTTTTTCTTTTATTTTCCGCTCAAAATTTAGCAACAGAAGCCCTTAAAAACGTTTTGAATTGTAATATTTCTAAAAGAAAAGTGAATTATATTCAAGTAAAAAAAAAAGAAAAAAAAGAAAACTAGAGGAAAATCTAGTATTTACTGTAATTTGTAATTTTACTATGATTCAATTCTTTCTGGTGGAAGGATCTCCTCCCCGAAATATTTTTTTCTTATATTAAGTAAAAAATATATTAGTGCTGATTCATAATTGAAGGCATCGCATGTTAAAAAGTAATTCAAAACATTCATACCACGCTGAAAAAAGTGACAGCAATTTTACCAATAGAAATATTCTCCTTCCTTTTCTAACCCCTATGCCTAGGATTTATAGCGAGTAAAAACATTTTGGTTACTTAGTTGGCAGAGGGGCAAAATTATATTTTCCTCAAAATAATCAAAAGTTCCCAAATTTCCCTAAATTTTGATCAAAAATAAGCCGTAAAAACATCGCTTTTTGAAGAGATCCTTATTTTTATCAGTCTTCAAGAGAAATCCAATTAATATTTTTTTCGTACATGTATTTAAAAATTCATATATTAATTTTCGTTCCACCTGTTTCTAGGCCCGCCTACGTATAATATTTCATTGTTTTTTTATAATGAACAGATTTGCGCAATTCTATACGCATACAGCCAAGGATAAGAAAAGCACTTGAAGGAAGATGACTGGGCAAAAGAGTAAATACTCAGCACCATAATTTGAATTCAAAAACTGCCAATTAAGAACAACCTCTTTGATAAATAAATATCCAGGAATAGAGACATTGGAAATTATTCTTCTCTAAGTCTGTTCCCATGGAAAAATACAAATTTATGGTCCAAGAATGAAGATTTTACTGGTTCTCATTCATCTTTATGAATACATGAAAAGCCTTTTTTATTGTTTATATTAATATACTGTGTTCATCACTTTTTTTTACTTTCTTTTAAGGGTTCATCCTTTTCGAGAAAATTATATCTTCAAGGGTTGTAATCAAACCATTGACCCCTGAAATAATAAACGCCATGCGTAGTTTTTTTTTATGAATTATATAATATTAAAACATTGAAACAGGATATCCTTCCGAGACTCTCTGAGGTTGCCCTCAGAGAGTCTCACAGGACATTCTTCTAAGGTTGTCTGTAGGTCATATCTGTATTGTTCACTTTTTATTGCAGGTTTATGCTTAATCTGAAGTTCCACATGTTGTTTGACATATTTTTTTTTATGTACATAAAAGCTCCCATTCTTCTGTTTCCCTCCCAATAGGCAAGGGACTTACCCAGTGGGCCCCAGGGCCCCTTCCAAAACCCTAAATCATCGTGAATTTATGGTGACTGGTTATTTAAATTATCAATTAAGATTCGTTTTTTTATAATTCCCCCCCCCCTGAATATTGTTGACTTTTATTGGGCACCCACAAAATTACTGTTTTGCGTGTATACAATCAGCACGATTACAGAATCTTTAGTAACAGATTTTTGTAGGAATTATTACCTTTTGCGAATTAATAAACATTCCTTGTAACGATGGTAACCGTGGAGGCAGGCCTGGTAATCTTGTGATCGTTTCTCTTCTAAACTAGCTAAATTAACAATGAAAGAATAATTGAGCACAATCTTTTCAAATGTGCCACGTGACAATTACATACCAGCTCAACATCTAATGCTAGGGAAAAACAGTAGGTTGTAAACAAACATTTGCTTTTCTTGTTACTTGTTTTAACTGGCATTGAAATTAGCCATTGATTAAAAATAATTACAAAAAAATATTGAAACAAAAAATGGTATACTTTTCTATACAAATATTAGGACTATATCCAGGCGTAAGCAGGGTGGGGCCAGGAAGCAATTATCTGGGAATCAAATCTTATATTGGGAAGTAGTGTTGAATGGGGAATCGAAGGGCATCTATGTTTTGCTGTTATTGTTGCTAGTTTAGAAGGGCAATAATTACAAGTTCACCCAGGGCCTATACTCTGTTTTTATTTGGCTCAGTGTATCTATTCAGTACTGACCTGACCTTGAATCTGATGCAATTGAAAACCCCACGACATGTGATCTTCTTTGGGTAGAGATAACAGGTAATTTGATGTTCCGTGACGGGATAAGACCAAATTCCTCTACTCGTGAATTCAACTGTGACAGCTAACGGAACTACCAAAAATATACTCCAGACTTTAAAATCAAGGTGATATATAATTTGCAAACTATTATAAGATTACTGAACAGACCGTTTGATACTAACCACGGCCGTATCCAGGATTTTTTTCGAGGGCGGGGGGGATACAAAATAATTTTTTTAGGGGGGAGGGAGTTTTCATTTTGTTGTTTCAAAGTTGTGAAGTTTCTAGGACAGTACCCCGCCTTCATCAGTGTTGTCACGTTGAAGCGTGAAAATAAACAAGCAAAACTGATTAGTTAAACTTGACAAGGCTTTTTGTCCGTGAAATTTCAAACATTAACAATCCGTTGATTCCAAAGATTGAAACACCGTCAAAGGGAAGATACACTTTTTTAGGCTTCTTAGCCTCCATGTGGGTTAACTCACTTTTTGCAGCCTTTTCACCCACATAATTTAGTTTTCCTTTTTTTAATTTATCACCTGCGACTACCAAAAGCTTCATACCTGAATATAAAAGTCCTTTTCATTAAAATTGAATTCTAGATTTTTCCCTAATTATTTGAAATATAGAGATATGGCTGTGTAAGTTTCCATTTAACCCAATAGAGCAGCCATATTGCAGGTTCACTGTCTTGTTACTTTAAACCAATGGCTCAACAGCAGCTACATGTTTTATCGTAGGCAGCGCATTAGTGCTGCCTAAGTGAGGAACGATATGGCTTAAAATATTTTTTCCCAAACCGCTATATGAGGCCAGGTTATCAAAGGGCTGGATCTGTAATATTTCAAGAACGGCCAAGGATATTAAGTTGAAACTTGGAGAGAATGTTGAAGGGGGTATTCAACTACATCAGAAGACGAAATGTACATCCATAATGTCAAAAGAGCGCATCTGCAATATCTCAGGCACAGACAAAGGGATTAAGTTGAAACATTCAAGGAATGTTGAGGGAGATGTTGAACTAAATCAAAGGCAGCGCAATAAAGCTGCCTAAGTAAAGAACGATGTTGGTACAATGTATTATTTATTTTGGCTGGTCTTAGACCAGGGCACTTGGTATCGAAGGAGTTGTCGTAGAAACTTTGAAAAGGGATCATTCGATTAGGAATTTGAGTTGCTTGTGCCCTTTTTAAAAGTCGGAAGTGATTGGAAGGCAACTAACACCCCTTCCATGCCCATCATTTCCCCAAACTCATCCAATCAAAATTTTGAGATAGCCATTTTGTTCAATGAAATCTAGAAATTAAGTCTTTGAGGAGGACACTCCTCCCACAGTCCTCAGGGCATGGGTTATAATTTATGCCCTGGGGGCGTATAAGGTTTTTATTGAAAGCGTTGTCGTAAGAACTTCAAAAGGGGCCCATTCAATTGGCAATTCAAAGGGCTATTGCTCTTTTTAATAGTCGAAAGTGATTGGAGGGCAACTAACCCCCCTCTCACGCCCACCATTTCCCAAAACACATCCCATCAAAATTTGAGATATCCATTTTATTCAACGTAGTTGAAAGTTCTGGAAATTAGGTCATTGAAGATGACAACCCCCCCCCCCCGAGGTCCTCAGGGCGAGGGTTATAAGTTATGCCCTGGGGGCATATAAGGTTTTTATAGAAAGTGTCGTAGTAAAAACTTCAAATACGGCTCATTCAATTGGAAATTGAAATGGCTAGTGCCCTTTTTAATAGTTTAAAGTGATTGGAGGGCAAATAATCCCCCTGTCACGCCCACCATTTCCCCAAACACATGCACTCATAATTTTGAGATAAATATTTTGTTCAAAGCTGTTGAAAGTTTTGGAAATTAGGTCTTTGAGAATGATACCCCCTTCAGAGCCCTCAGGGCAAGGGTTTTAAGTTATGCCCTGGGGGCATATAAGGTTTTTATAGAAAGCGTTGTTGTAGAAACTTCAAAAAGGGCTCATTCGATTGGAAATTGAAAGGGATAGTATCCTTTTTAATAGTAGAAAGTGATTGGAGGGCAACTAACCCCCCTCTCACGCCCACCATATCCCCAAACACATCCAATCAAAATTTTGAGATAGCCATTTTTTTAAACGTAAATGAGAGTTAAAGAAATTTGGTCTTTAAGGATGACAACCCCCACGGCCCTAAGGGTAAGGGTTGTAAATTACGCCCTGGGGGCATATAAGGTTTTTACAGAAAGCGGTGTTGTAGAAACTTAAACGATCATTCGATTGGAAATTGAGAGAGCTAGTGCTCTTTTTAATAGTCAAAAGTGATTGAAGGGCAACAGACCCCCCTCTCAGGCCCATCATTTCCCCAAACACATCCAATCAAAATTTTGAGATAACCATTTTGTTCAATCTAGTTTAAACTTCTAGAAATTAGGTCTTTGAGGATAGCAACCCCCCCCCCCCACAACCCTTAGGGCAAGGGTTGTAAGTTATACCCTGAAGATATATAAGGCTCTTATAGAAAGTGTTGTCGTAGAAACCTCAAAAGGGGTTTATTCCATTGGAAATTGAAAGGGCTAGTGCCCTTTTTAATAGTCGAAAGTGATTGGAGGACAAATAACCCCCTCTCACGTCCACCATTTTCCCGAATACATTCAATCAAAATTTTGAGATAGCCATTTTGTTCAACATAGTTCAAACGTTCGGAAATTACGTCTTTCAGGATGACAAACCCACCACACCCCCCCGGGCAAAGGTTGTAAGTTATGCCCTGGGGGCATATAAGGTTTTTATAGAAAGCATTGTCGTAGAAACTTCAAAAAGGGCTCATTCAATTGGGAATTGAGGCTAGCACCCTTAATAATATTCAAAAGTGATTGGAGGGCAAATATCACCCCCCCACGCCCATCATTTCCCCAAACACTTCCGATCAAAATTTGGTATAGCCATTTTGTTGAACGTAGTTGAAGGGTCTGGACATTATGTTTTTTTAGTATGAAAACCCTCCCTCCCCCCCCTACAGCCCTCAGGGCTAAGGTCGTAAATTATGTCCTGGGGGCATATAAGGTTTTTATAGAATCTGATGTCGTAGAAACTTTAAAAAGGGCTCATTCAATTGGGAATTGAGATGGGTAGTGCCCTTATTGAAAGTAAAAGCGATCGGAGGGCGAATACCCCCTTCCCCGTCCATCATTTCATCAAACAGTTCCGATCAACATTTTGATATAGCCATTTTGTTGAACGTAGTTCAAGGGTCCGGAAATTATGTTTTTGAGTATGACAGCCCCCCCTCCCAGCCCTCAGGACTAAGATTGTTAGTTATGCCCTGGGCATATAATGTTCTTATAGAAAGCGTTGTCGTAAAAACTTCAAAAAGAGGTCATTGGATTGGAAATTGAGAGGACTATTGTACTTTTTAATAGTCGAAAGTAATCGGAGGGAGAATCACCCCCGCCTCTTGCCCATCATTTCCTTAAACATTTCCGATCAACATTTTGACAGGGCCATTTTGTTCTCAGTAGTTTAAAGGTCTGGAAATTATGTCTTTGAGGATTAAAACCATCCCGCCATAGCCCTCAGGACAAGGGACCTAAGTTATGCCCATGGGTATATAAGTTTTTTTTTAGAAAGTTTTGTCGTAGAAGCTTCAAAAAAGGCTCATTCGATTGGAAATTGAGAGGTCTAGTGCCCTTTTTATTAGTCGAAAGTGATCAGAGGTGATCAAAAAGTTCTGGAAATTATGTTTTTGAAGATAAAAATCCCCCCGGCTCTCTGGGCAAGGTTGTAAGTTATGCCCTGGGGATGTATAAGGTTTTTATAGAAAGCGTGGCCATATAAGCTTCGGAGGGGGCTCATTGTATTGGTAATTAGACGCTCTAGTGCTCTTTTTAAGACCACCTCCCCCCAACACACCTTGTATTGTCCTGAAATGCATCTGATAGAAGTTTTGAGACAGCCATTCTATACAAAGTAGCCTAAATATCATATAACAAGGCCTTTGGGGTTGAAACAAACTCCAGAGACTAGGGCAAAGGGTTATAAATTATGCCCAGTGGGTATTTAAGTTTTTATGGAAGGGATGGTTGTTTAATTTTAGAAGAGGCTCAGTCTTTCTCCCTGAAAAAGACTATGTCAATATAAAACGAACAGAAGTTAATTAAAAAAAACTTTTTCCACAAAAAAAAACAAGAGTGAGTAGGCTAGTTTCTTTGAAAAACAAGTGGTGTGTTTAAACGGAAGTGCTTTTAATTTCTTTTAAATGAGAATTCTAATTCATCCCTCAAAAGGCTTAATTGCTCTCCCATGTCTGAAAGTTAGAGCATGTTATCGGTTATAACCCTTCCAAAAATCTTAATTCTTTCATTTCCCCCGTTAAATTTGACGTCGCTTCAGTTTTCCTAGAAAACAATACGTAGTATCTAGTTCATTTCTTTATATAAATGAATTTAAAAAAAAAATCCACAAAATTAATTTTTCAAAAAAAAAGTAAAGAACTCCATTAAACCAAAAATGAACAAAAATAGAATAAAATAATCTACCAAGCATATAACTACCACAAATCAGTATCAATAAACAAATGAAACCCAAAACAAATAGAAATTAAAATAAATTTCAAAGTCAAACTCAAAACGAGCAGAAATTAATATGAGTAGGGTTCTAAACTCGATGCTTTCTAAAAGCCAGAATATAATTTGTACTTTACTGAAAAAATTCTTTCAAATGTTTTCACTTTTATAACTTTCAGAAATCCAAAATTAAATAAGATTTTAAGGAGTAAATACCAGCATATGTATATTAAACTGACAAAGAACATTTATTTTCAGTAAATTCATTTGAATTTTTATCAGTAAGGTACAAATTATATTCTAGCTTTTAGAAAACATTGGGTTTAAAACCCTACTTAGATTCATTTCTGCTCGTTTTGAGTTTGACTTATTTTAATTTATGTTGGTATTGTGTTTAATTTATTTATTGATACTGATTTGTGGTAGTTGTATGCTTGGTAGATTATTTGATTCTATTTTTGTTCATTTCTGGTTTAATGGATTTTGTCACTTTTTTTGAAAAACTTATTTTGTGGAAAAAGTTTTTTAATTAATTAAAAGAAACAGTGAACATCCAAGTTGTCAAAAAGGAGCTTCCGCCATGTCCCAGGAACAGCTAAGTGTGTCGAGTTAAAGCTATTGGGAGTGTTGAGGGGATGTTGAACAAAATCTAAAGAATTAATCTGCAGCTAGGTTTTCAAATGAGCACATATACTGTTTAAATGCTAGGGGTATTAAGTTGGAACCTTGAGGGAATGCTGAGGCAGGGTCGCTACTATCCCAAATGTTTGGGGATGGGGGCGAGAGGTTTTATCTACTGGCTGGTCATGATTACCGATTTTTTTTTATCACTAATTAGCATAATGTCCGTTTTGAATACGATACGTAGAATTACTGCACGAGTCGGTAAAACCGCTGCTTTTTCCAACCGAGATTGAGCTTTTGGTATAAATTAGGTCACTGTTTTCATGCATTTTATTTGGCACCATCTTTAAAATCAACTTTGGCACCATCTTTAAAATCACGCCAGGATTCGGTAAAACTGCTGCGTTTACCGACCAAGTTCGGAATTTCTGATAACATGTCAGTATTTTCGTGGTCTTTATTTAACCGAACAAACATTTTGGCAGCGTAGGAAAAATCGTGGAACTTAGCGCCTCAATTTTACCGACTCATTTTTTTTAACGAATTTTCATTCCGACTCATTCTTTAAGGAATGAAAAAAAATATTCATTCCTTAACAGTTTTGATTTAACAGCCGTTTCCTAAATATCACAAATAAATACTTTTGACAACCTGGATACACATAGTATATTTTGATTTATTTTAGCACGCCCTTAATATTTCCTGGGAGTTTCAACATTATTCCTTTAGTTGTTCCTGAGGTTTCGCAGATACGCCCTTTTTGCAACATGGATGTGTATGGTTTCCTTTTTTATTTACTTCAGCAGCCCCCTTGGTATAGCCTAAAAGTTTCAACTTAATACACTTGGCCATTTGAGTGATAATGCAGGTACGTCCTTTTGATTATGCCTTTTGGTTTTCTATTGGTTAATTTCAGCATTCCTTAAAGGTTCTAACTTAATAGTGCTAGTATTTAAACAGCATATATGCTCTTTTGAAAACCTGGCTGCAGATCAATTCTTTAGATTTTGGTCAACATCCCCTCAACACTCCCAATTTAGATAATTTCGGAGACCACGCTGCCTTTCCATGACGATAAATAAAAGTTCAAATAGGGATAAAATCCTTTTAATCGACAGTGTTTCACAAACAGTGATAGAAATTCCCAAAAATACCAGATATTTCGGTCACATATGCAGTGACCGAAATATCTGATATTTTTGTGAGTTTCTGTCACTGTTTGTGAAACACTGTCGATTAAGAGGATTTTATCCCTATTTGAACTTTTATTTATCAACACTCCCAATTGCTTTAACTCGACACACTTAGCTGTTCCTAGGATATAGCAGATACTCCCTTTTGACAACCTGGATGCTCACTGTTTCTTTTAATTCATTTCACATCTCCCTTGACATTCCTTGAATGTTTCAACTTAATATCTTTGACTGTTCCTGAGATATTGCAGATACGCTCTTTTGACATCATGGATGTACATTTCATCTTCTGCTTTAGTTGAATACCCCCTTCAAGATTCTCTCCAAGTTTCAGCTTTATACCCTTAACCGTTCCTGAGATATTACACATATTTGAATAAAAAAAATGAAATCTGAAGCCATATCGCTCCTCACTTAGGCAGGACTAATGCGCTGCCTACGATAAAACATGTAGCTGCTTTTTAGCTATTGGTTGAAAGTAACAAAGACAGTGAACATGAAATCTGGCTGCTTTATTGGGTTAAGTGGAAACTTATACTGCCATATTTATCTCAAATAATTAGGAAAAAATCTAAAATTCAATTTTAATTAAAAAGACCTTTATATGGAATTATGAAGCTTTTGGTAGTTACAGGTGACAAATTAAAAAAAAATTAAAAATATGTGGGTGAAAAGTCAACAAAAGGTGAGCTAAAAACATATGGTACCCAGGAGCCTAAGAAGGTGTAGCTTTTCTTTGACGTTGTTTCTATCTTTGGAATTAACAGGTTGGTAATGTTTGAAGTTTCACGTACAAAAAGCATTGTCGAGTTTAAATAATTAGTTTTGTTAATTAATTTTCATGCTTCTACGTGGCAACACTGATGAAGATAGGGTACTTTCCCAAAAACTTCACAACGTTGAAACAACCAGAATAAAAATCTTTGAAAACCGAATAATTTCCAGGTATTAATAGAGTTAAGATGGGTCTATGGGTTAAACAAGTTTTTATTTTGATGTCCTTGGAACTCTCGCCATCTTTAGGGAAAACGTATTTGGTTTTGTTGCAATTTCCCTGCTTTTTTGTTTTCATATTTGCATCCGCCATATGACGAAGGTCATATAAGACTTGCTTAAAATGAACGCAATAGGGAAGTGTTTAAGCTCCCTCCCCTCTAAACAACTATTCCCCCTTTCAAACAAGCCTGAACATGACACGGTAAAGATCTGCTTGAATTTTATGTCGAGCCTTTAAGCTCTATAACTACAATTGCACTTACACACAATTGCTGATTGTTTCTGACAATCGATTTGGACTAAAAGATTATATTTATTTAAGGGGAAAATTCCTTTTTTCCCCGTAAATTTTTCCAGAAATTTAGCAAATTTGACTTAAAGCATTATATTACTGAAACATAGGAATGACTTGCCACTTTAAAAATCTAATTTTGTATCTCCAAAGTGATATTTTCCAGTAATTGACGACGAAATTATGCATAATAATGTTGAGCTCGGTTTCTTGGGAATTTCTTTGTTTCGCAATCTTCTAAATTATTTTACTTTCCTATCTCTTTAGTTCAATTAAGTCAATTAAAAAGAACAAGTTTTTCTTACATAAAAGTATGGAACAACGCTGAAGTCTGAAGCGAACAGAGCCTAACCTACTATAGGGGAACTATTAAAAGCTCCTAATTTCTAAGGCGCGTAATATGAGGGCTCATCCTGATTTCGTCTTCAAAGGAGAGGTAATACGCACATATGTACTATTATAATGCAAGATGCATGCGTCTTGGTGCGTATTACATACAAACGTGTATTCGTGTGTGTATACTATTTTAATACGTATTTAGTAAAATTAAAAATTAGCCTTATAGATAACACTGGGGTATGATAAGAGCCCCTTTGATACATAGACTAATTCTCAGCTCATTTGGATTCTGAATTTCAGGCTCCCTACTTTAGATACTCAAAAGTAATTTAATTATTGATGTTCATTTTATAATATTGATCAAGAAAAACTTTTTCCAAAAAAGAAGCTTTTTCAGGAAATGTAAAGAGTCATATTAAAACCTATTACGAGCAGAAATAAAGTCATAACATTATCCAAACTTAAAACAAACAGAAATTACTATGGGTGAGTAAATGAAATCCAAACAAAAAAAGCCTAAAATAAATAACTATATTAAAATTGAGATAAGAGATACTGCTAAATATTAATTGGCAAATCTTAAAACGCACATAAATTCAAACTGTATGTCAAGTCAAAACTAGAACTAATAGTTAAGTCAAATCTAAAACAAATATCACCATAATAAACCTCATTAGAGGAAATCATCATCATAGTTGCAGCGATAGCTGCAACCTGGTAAAGAGAACGAATCAAACAGTCCGTGTTAACCACAGTATATAAATTATATATCATAATTATATAAACTATATCTTTATACTGTGGTGTTACCGAACTGTTAGTAGAGAGCGATTCAGCTCATTAGGAACCGAAACTCTAAAAAACGCAATATTGATTTCCATAGATACAACAAAAGAACTGGCATTTTATGCTGATTCCTATGATATTAGATTCATTACGTTTAATGTTACCCATCAAAAGCTACGAGCCTGAGAAAATTTGCCAAATTTTTGAAAAAGGGGGAAGTGCCCAAAAAGTCAAAGAATCTCAATGAAAATTACATCATAAGATTCAGCGTTATCAAAGAAACCCTACTGTGGAGCTTTCAAACTTCCATCTGCAAAAGTATGGGATTTTGTAATGTTTGCCAGAAAAAGATCAATGATGCGTGCTAATTTTTTAATCTTTGTATTTTTTTTTGTTTCTTCTTTTTGCTTTCCCTAGGGTTGATCGTATCGAAAAAAACGGTCCTAAAAGGTATAAGAAGAGTGCTCATTTGAACCCAAATCAAAAGTTCTAGTCCCCTTTTTAAGTGACCAAAAAGATAGTACGGCAACTAGCACCCCTTCCCTGGCTCTTTTTTCCCCAAAGTCGTCCGACCAAAATTTTGAGACAACCATTTTTTTCAAAATAGTTAAAAGTCCAATAACTATATCTTTGGGGATAACATGGCCCCCAACAGCCCTTGGAGAAAGGGCTTCAAGTTATGAAATTTGTCCATTGTTTATGTATAGCATTCGTTATTAAAAGTAAACAGAGACATTTTTGGAGGGGAGGGGTGACTTTTTTGCTGGGGGATTTCCATGGGAAGAATTTTCGCGAGGAGGGAATTTTCTGGGGGTGAACTTTTCGGGAAAAATTATGAAGTCACGGAATTTGTCACAATTAGTAATTGTGACAAATTCCCTGACTAGTAATTGTCAATTACTATGCTATTTTTTATTTATTTGTCTTACTTTCTCTTTGCCGACTCAATTTTACATGTGGAGAAGTTAAGTGGAAAAATTTCAATCGGGAAATGAAATTTCAATCGGGAAATTTCAATCGGGCATGATTTGAAAAACAATCAGAAATTAAAGTTTTTTTTTAAAGAAAGTAGTCTATGCTAAGGAGAGTTTTTCAGGCAGAATCGTCCACAAGAAATTTTCCAGAGAGAATTTTCAGCGAGGATGGAATTATCCGAGGGAATTTTTCTGAGTGTTGGGGGGGAGGTATATTTTACGTATAAGGAACTATCTATGAACGGAGCAAATTTCCGAAGAAGGAGGAGCCTGATTTCCCCGCATTATTTGAAAAATCACCTGCAATTAAATAAAAAAAAAGTTTTTTTTTCAGCTGAAGGTAAGGAGTAACATCGAAACTTAAAACGAACAGAAACTATTCCATACAGGGTGGATCTAGAGCAAATCTTGGGGATGGCCCAATGTGACAAAAGCACCAATGAGCGAAACATTGGGGGGGGGGGATGTAACAAAGGTGCCAATAATCGACCAAATTGACAAATTTATTTTTAAAAAATAGTAAAAAAAGAAAATAAAAATTGGAAATGAGGACACCAGAAAAAAATCTTTGGGGGGCAGGGTCCCTCTGACTCTGGATCAGACAGTGATTTTATATAGGGTGGGGGGTACCCCTTCTCAATACTTCACTCTTTACGCTAAAGTTTGACTTCTTATCCTTATTCCTTAAGAACCACTCCAAAAACACAAGGACGGTCTAATTATGCTTAAAACTCTAGCGTGAAGAGTGAGGCATTGAGTAAGGGGTACCCTTCCCCATATAAGGTATCATATCTATTCATTTTGTTTTATTATGCTGCTCCTTACTTTCAGTTTTTTTTTTTTTTTAATAATAATCAAGATCACTAGAAACAACTACTGAAATTAGGTAGATTTTTGAAAATATAGTGATATTAAATCCGGGATGTATAGATAGTTATGCATTTTCAATGTTATAATTATGAAAAAGACATTTTTTAAAGTATAAAATGTTTTAAACGGTATTCTTGCCTTTGGGATGTTTAGAGAAGTGGTAGCCCTATTCTTGTTTGTGGCAATTTCTCTCTGTTCTAACTTTATTATTAATTTTGATTTCAATGCGTTTTAAAATTCATCTATGGTTATTGCTTTTGTCGCTACTTTTAATGATATTATTCATTTTAATTTAACTCTATTTATTATAAGTTCCTGCATATGCGCCTGATACAAATTTATCGGTGGCTGGCGTTTACCCCTCGGAAATTACCCCCCGCGGAAAATACCCCCCGGAAAATACCCCCCGTGGAAAATACCCCCCTCCCCGGAAAATAGCCTCTGGAAAATACCCCCCCCCTCGTGGAAAATACCCCCCCCCATCGCGGAAAATACACCCCCTCCCCGTGGAAAATAAGGCTTTCCAAATTTGAGAATTTTATTTGTTTTTGTTTTTTTTTCGTAGGGGGAAGAAATTTTGGTACTTGTGTGTTATGCACCACTCACTCAAGTTTACGCTGTGTAAAACTCGAGAACAAACCGGTTGTGTTGTGTACTAGTTGATGCTGGTGCTATTGGTGAAAGCGTTTTATCTACGTATTTTTACTTACAAACACTTGAACTAAAAACACCATTTTAAAGCAAATACAAATAACTGAGCAATTTCTGTCTCAAAGCCCCCCCCCCCCCAAAGTGACTTGAATGACATACGTTTGAAACTTTGAAAACTGATAAGAAGTAAATGTTAAAGTTTAAGAAAATTTAGTACGACTGAATGAACCATTTAACTCTTGAAGCCCAACCACCTTGGGGGGGGAGGGAAAATTTGGGCAAGAATAAAATTTAGAGCTTTCATACCCCTCACTGATCAAGCCTGCCCCCTACTCCCTCGCCTGGCAGCAGGTATACAGCAATGGAATATTTTTTAGAAATGAACGATGCCTCAAATGAATCAACTCAGTGGACCGAAGCTAGAAGTAATTTTTATGTATAATAGCCATTTATTTTGTGTGTGCTGCAAATTTATTTAAAAACGAATATGCCTCCATTTGGTCATCTCAAGCTAGAAGGTTTAAGCAATGAATTCTGTTAGCTGTAAGCGAGTAGGTGACTCAGAATTTTTCGCTCGACAATGATTTGGTCCTATAGAGCCCAAAACAGTTGTTTTACAGCACAAAATGACAAAAATGGCATATTGGTGCAAGCAATCTCTTGTGTTATTTAATACTTTTAAAATATCTAAATTAAAATTGGAGCTTATAATTTCGTTTGATTGAACCCTCTCCTGATATTCTACGAACAATGAATCCAACCAAGCTTCCGTTTTTAAGCTTTCAGCTACTACTGAAAGGATTAAATAAAATTAGAACTTCTTTGGAACGTGTAAAGAGATATTCTGGCCTCTGGATAGATAGGGGGAGACAAAAAGAGCGTGAATAGTTCTATGTCTCAGGACAACACAGCTATGTATTATAGAGTACATAATTTTTCTGCTGACGATTTTTTTTATTATAGGCTTGTTCTGTTTGTCCTAATAGTGATTTCAAAACTTCATCTACAGTATTCTATTTGTCCGAACATATTTGCGGAAAATCGTGACAAAAAAATATACTCGAATGACTGAGTTCAGATGAAAAGGCCCGTTCAGAAGCTCAGTCAATAAGTCCATAAAATAAACAACTGAAAAACAAAAGGAACCAAAGTAAAAAGGGGTACCACTTCTCTCCACCACTCACGCTTTACCGTAATACTTTTACTAAATCATAGTATAATGTGTGACACACTCAATTAGCCAATTGCTTTTTACATGTTTATTATCTACCGATGGTCTTTTAAAATTCTTCCATTGATATTTTATTATTTAGAGCTATTACGCCTAAATGATTCTTCATCTTCATTTTCCTGTTAAAAATAAGTGTTTTTTTTCTTCAAATTTGATAATTTACTTAGATTAAGAGCCTATATGGCTATAATTACTATAGGGTATGTTATTTCAGATCAACCTTTCTAAAAAGGCTAGAACTAAGGGTGCATTCCACATTGATGTGCAGGTTGTATAATGCTTTATCCATAACCGGGGTTTTGCCCTCTCAAATCATTTTGTATAATTCTCTTTCTTTAAGCTCTTAATGAATTGTGATCCCTTAATAAAATATAGTCGTTTCTTAAAGAAATTAAATCTTTGTCCCTTTTGAAAATTTGGGAGGATTTCACCCAGGTACTGTAATCCCCACCCTCTGAATCAGTGGTGAACCCAGGGGGAGGCGAGGGGTGCCCCCCCCCTAATGAAGTCTAAAGTACTTTACTTAAATTTACTTAATTTACTTAATACACAAGATTGCGTTAATTAACTTGCTACTACCGCAAGTTTATCGGATCAACCTATTTTGAGCTCCCCCCCACACACAAGAAATCCTGGATCCGCCCCTGCTCTGAATAAGCTCTTATGTAGACATATAATATATGATCTATCCGGATTTGTTATACTAAGCTATATTAGGAATATAAAAGCTTTATTTCCATGAGTTACGGGAATTAATGTCTGTTTCGAGCGAATGGTTTGCTGAAAAGAGATGAAGAAAGATTTTTTTATGTGGAAGCAAATGTTTACGCTCGAAGTTTTTGGGAAGTGATTAGTGAATGGTGGAAGGGTTTTATTCTTTGTTAGTTTCCGCAGCTTTACTGAATTTATGTAGCATTGCAAACAAAAAAGTGTCTCTCTCTTTGGTTAGAAATTCTATAGCCATCCTCTCTGGTCGGTTAGTGGTGTTGAAAGAAAAAAGAGTCATTTTTTCCGTTCTTGATTTTTGAGAAAGAAACTTAATTTAAACTGAAGGGTTGTTAGTTATTTATAAATAAAATGTGATGGGCCATAGTCTCTTCGGCTTCTTGTGAGACAGAGCTCAAAGTCCATGATCTTTTTATTTTTGTTAAAACAATTCAAACAATATATAGTCCGAAAAAAAGTTTTTGGCCAGACCAAGGTCTTAAAAAGTGAAGCATTGTTTATCCCAATATACAAACAATAATTAGTGATTATAATTTGTAACGAAAAACGAATCAATTCACATTAAAACGTGTGCATCATCGTGGTTGCAGCAATAGCTGCTTGAGTTGCAGCTTAAGTTCCAGCTTGAATTGCAGCTGCGTGGTTGCAGCAAAATAGCTGCTTGAACCACAACCCCTAATAACCAAAAGCTTATAATCGCGTTAAAAAAAACTGCCTAGTGACAAAAAATTGCCAGGTTTTCTCCATGGTTGAAAACCCTAATTCTTAGGTTTAAAATCACCTCTCTTTTATATCCCTTCCTCCCAGCTCCCTGGATATTATTTATTAATCCTCTATTAACGAGCAGAACTAGATGGCTATTGCAACGTCATAAAGAGCTAGTTAAGGGCTTATTTAGAAATTAATTTTTATATATAGTCACTTTCTATAAAATCGACTTGATAACACCATCATAAAGTACCATATGGTACCCAAAAGTGTAGTTTGGATTGTCTCCCTAGTTTTTTTGTTTTTGTTCAAAGAAAATACCAAAATGTGCTAAAAGAAGGTGAAAATCAATAGTTGGTTTATTTGCACTGGTTTATCGATGTTACATAGGCCTTTGAGCTATAATTTTTGCTCGTTTAAAGATTCTACTTCGCTCTTTATTTACTAGCAGAAAAATTTTGTTTTTACACGTTTTTCCCAGGTCTTGAAAGTTACCTTTATGATTGAAGGCCCTGAAAAATCCTCTGGAGACATTGACGACCAAGATTCCCATCATGAACTTTCCCTAAAGTGCCACATTTGCCCAAAATTACGTGCTACATAGGTGGCAACTTTGTTCACGATACATACGTTGTCGATACATGTCGACGTTTTGATCACCATGTCTTTTTTAAGGACTGGTAGCAACCCTGTCGGCCAAAATATATGCTAGTGAAAACGATACTGACAGGGAGGAAGTTACATTTGTATGATTGCATACGGCTAATAGTTATAAAAGACCACCATATACTGGAATTTAAGAGATTTTAAGCCCTTTTACTTTAGGCTAAAAACGGCTAAGCTTCCCTGGCTAGTTATAACTACTTCATTTTGATTCATTGGCACCATGAGGTGATGCCAAGGGCAAAAGTGCCTCATTAGTAATTTAAGGGTGTTGTCTGAAAAATATCGCAGTTTTGAAACCCATGAAACTCCCCTCGTTCCTGTTAAAACTATTTAATTTCCAAGGAAATCTCCAAAATGTGTCTGCCTTTTAAAAGAATTTTTTTTTTCAGTCCCTATCAGCTCCTATCCACCAAAGTGTGGTACCTTCTATTTTTTGACAGAAGAAAGATCACGGGTGCGTGTTTTTTTTTCATTTTTTCTCCAGACCTGATTGTATCGAAACAATTGTCCTAGAAGATCCGGAGAGTGTTCATTTGATCGAAAATAAAAAGTTCTAGTACCCCTTTTCAGTGACCACAAGATTGAAGGGGAGCTAGCCCCCCTCCAATACCGGTTTTTCCACAAAGGCGTCTGATCAAAATTTTGAGATAGCCGTTTGATTTAGCATAGTTGAAAGGTCCAGTTACATTCCCTTTGGGAATGATATGAACCCCATATTGCCTGGGGAAAGCGCTGTAAGTACGCAATTTGTCCATTGTTCGCATTAGGTTTTTGTTATTGAAAAATATTCGGAAATTTTTCGGGGAGGAGTTTTCTTCGGGTTAGGGAACTTTCCAAGGCGGAGAATTTTCCATTGGAAATTTTACACGTAGGGGGAGGGAAGGATATTTCCTGCCATGATGTGAAAAACGGGCAAAAATGAACTTAATTAGAAATGTTTTTTCAACTGAAGCTAAACAATGAAGTTGACACTTAATCTAATAAATTACATAGCTATCCTTTATAAGAGGAACTTTCCTAAAAATATTTTAGAATGTAACAAATAAAGACGTAACTGCAACTTTTGATTTAGTGATCTCCTTTAAATAACATTAACTAAATATGCTAGTGTCTGCAGCATATAAAACTAAATGAAATCTTTCAGTCTCAAAGCGTTGAAACGGAAAAGTTAAACTCATTATCACAATCTTTATATTTCAGAACATTCATTATTGATAGGTTGTGGTACATAATGCGAACCTTAACGTTATGAATGGGGAGCAGAGGGCACTGACAGCCACCTTTCATGGATAGCACGTCATCTGTTCGTTTTAAAGGTCTACGTTGCTTTTAACTTTCACTGAGAAAAAATAGTGTTTTTTAGTTTAATTTTCTCTCATTTTAATACAATTTTCGGACTTATTTTAAATACGTGGGGATGTCGTCCACCAATTAAATAGAATTATTCTAAATATGAAAGGGAACACAACCCTGAACAACCATCACTCAGCTCTTTACACTAAAGCTCAAGTTTTCTAACGTAACACTTCGATTTTTGAAAATTACTGTTTCTGTTAAAAACTACACCTGTGCACTTAGAGGGGGTGACCGTACTTCGGCACACGCCTATTCCAAATATAATGCTTTTAATAAGTGAAGGTTAGGAGAGTTACCCCCTTTCTCGACGTTGATCCGAAAGATATCTTACTAAAAGATTGAAAATAGGCCTAAAATGCACTTTTGAGACTTAAGATACCTCCCCTCACAAAAAGACCCGGTGACCTAACCCCAATTTTTGGTGCATAAATATTTAATATAGTAAAACTGCTAGTACAACTAGACAACGATTGAATTTGAGTATGGTCCTGAAGTATGTTTAAGTAAGATACGCCAATGGGCGGCAGTTTGCCTTCTGAAACTGCTAAGTTTTGTGTAATAAAAGATCTGTAGATGAATTGACCAACCATGTCAAAATTCGAAACTTAACTCTTTTTCATCAAATTCAAGAATTAATCTGTTCTCTTTTTTTAAATAAAAATTTCTCATGTGGAAAGTACAAAACTCTGTCCAAAAATGACAAGTATTTATATATTTTTTATCTTCTTAAAACGTAGCTTGCACTAATTTTCTCTTTTGGAACGTGCACATGTATCAGGAGTTGGTCATTTTTCAACTCTAATTTAATTCAATATTTGTCTATACAGGTCCAATAGAAGTCCAAGTTTGTTGTTCTTTCGTCTTTGTTTAGAACCCTTCTTCAAAATATGCTATTGGTATCACATGTCTATGAATTTATTGAGTTGTTATTTGATATCTTTTGACATCGAAATAGAAACCTGCGGGTCGAAGATCGAAGGCCTCTTCTTGATTGCATCTTATTATCATTAGCAGACATTTTGGTGTATTCTGAAATTTCCTGTCGTTTGAACTCATCTGCATTCCAGCCTGTTGCATTAGGGCTGGTAGTTAAGAACATCAGGCGGCCCCTGAGCTAGCAATACTATTGCCAATTAATAAAATCATTTATACTTTAATGTCTGAATTTCAAAATCATAGGGTTAAAAAATTTAACCATAGATTAGTTTTAAAGTGAAAATTTATTTAACTGTTAAAATACAGGACCTAAAGACCCAATCCCTAACCTCACCCCCCTCCCAATACAATGACCCACAACTTAAGGTGAACATAAATGACTGCAACTAAGGTTGTTGTGCCCGCCACTCAGACCGTCCAAAAGCAATAGTGTCATTTGCGATTTTGTAAGAAAAACAGAGTATTTTTATATATATATTTTTTTTTTAATTCAACGTTAAAAAGTAAGACGTTAAATCATTTCTATTAAAACGAATTAGAAGTTTAGAAACACTGTTGATTCTGTCAAAACGAAAAGTGTGTCTTAATTCAGATTTTAAGTATTTTTAATCTTCCCAGGCTGAAGGAAGAGGGGGTCAAGGGGTAGCACCCTTGTTGATAAGCATTTAAAGGATGGACAGCAGCGTGGGTGACATAGTGTACACAATAAATTATTGCAACCCTGTCGGCATCACTACCTTTTTCATTAGCTCATTTACGTGAAATGTCTTTCTTGGCTTTTAGTGCAATACAAACTAAAGTATAAAACTTACTCCACCCTTAAGGTGACGTTATGCTAGACGGCACATGTGCTAGTTCGCTTCAGATCAAAATTATTGCATCCATATATATACTATATATATATATATATATATATATATATATATATATATATATATATATATATATATATATATATATATATATATATATATATATATATATATATATATATATATATATATATATATATATATATATATATATATATATATATATATATATATATATATATATATATATATATATATATATATATATATATATATATATATATAATATATATATATATATATATATATATATATATATATATATATATATATATATATATATATATATATATATTGGCGCCCATATGGGGGGGGGGCAGAATTTCAAAATCATAGAGATTAAGATTAACCATAGATTAGTTTTAAAGTAAAAATTTATTTAACTGTTAAAATACAGGACCTAAAGACCCAATCCGTCCCAATCCCCAACCTCTTCCCCCTCCCAATACAATGACGCACAACGTAATTTGAACATAAATAACTGCAACTAGGGTTGTTGTGCCCGCCACTCAGACCGTCCAAAAGCAATAGTGTCATTTGCGATTTTGTAAGAAAAACAGAGTATTTTTATATATTTTTTTTTAATTCAACGTTAAAAAGTAAGTACTCCTTTACATCAGTCTATTTTGTAACCATTAACTTAATTATTTTTAGAATTTTATGCGTAATAAATTTTCGCCGATGATTACTTTCTTTTGAATTCATTCCTTTCATATGAAGTTCAAACTTTCAATTTAAACTATTGGCTCAAATGGACATTCAATTCAAGCTGTTCATTTATTTTTGTGGGAAGCACAAATGACAGCCCAGCACCATGACCCCTGCGCAAGGGTCCTTGTCCCTTGCACATTTAGCAATTTCATCACCATATGTGGGAAAGCACAAATTCTTCCTTTCATTTGTTATGTTTACCGTCAAATTTTGAGTGAATATAGACTTAACTAACCGGCCCTGAGACTGGGTGATTTTAACCGGGAGGCGTTATAACATCGACACGTCAGGACCACTAAAGTCAGGACATCGACAAAATCCATCATAACATCGACAAAAAATCCGTCAGAACCACTAACCGTCACAGCATCGACAGTCATAACATCGACACGTCAGTTCATCGACAGTCACAATCGCTACCTGTCAGAAACGTCGACGGTCATAACATCGACACGTCCGGACATCGACAAAATTCGTCATAACATCTAAAATTTTAACACTTTAGTTTTTTGGGATTTAGGGAGGAAAAAGTACCTGGGTTAGGTTAGGTTACGTATTTAATATATGCTATGCTTTACCCCCACCCCCCTGATGTGGTAATATACAGCCGAAATTTGTTTCTAAACTATTATATGGTTATTACTATTATATGAACTTATGTTATTTTTTGTCGATGTCCTAACGGATTTTGTCGATGTCCTGACGTGTCGATGTTATGACTGTCGACATTCTGACGGTTAGTGGTTCTGACAGATTTTCCTTGTCGACAAATAGACGTTTAGTGCTTGTGACAGTTAGTCGAAATGGTAGAACCCCATTTTAAGCTGCCTTGTACCTTATAGCAAATAAAAAAAAAACTCAACTGAAAGTAAGGAGTAGCATTAAAGCTTGAAACGAACAAAAATTATTATATATGTGACGGTGTTGCTCCCTCCTCAATACTTCGCTCTTTACGCTAAAGTTTAACTTTTTGTTACAATTATTTACGAATAGCTATTAGAATAATAAGCCTTTATAAAAGTAGAAGAAAAAAGCCTTTGCATAAATAGCGAGATATCGAGGAGGGAGCAACCCCCTCATATACCTAATAATTTATGTTCGTCCTAAGTTTTAATGTTGCTCCTTACTTTCAGTTGAAAGCTTATTTTTTTCTGGTCGTTTTTAAATAATGCCGGGAAATGTGGCTCCCCTCCATGGAAAATTCCCTTTCCCTACAAATATTGCTCGATGGATAGATCCTCCTATACATTCCCCCTGCTAGAAAAATCCCCCTCCCCGAAAAGTAACTGTATGCTTCCAGTTTACCAATACGATGGTAAAAGTTCATAGCTTGCATCCCTTCACCGGGGACTGTGGGGGGTCAACTCATCCTCAAAGACATAGTTACTAGATCTTTTGACTATGCTGAACAAAATGGCAATCTCGAGATTTTGATCAGGTGGCCTCGGGGAAAAAGTGGGCGTGGGAGGAGGCTAAGTGCCCTCTAATAGTTTTGGTCATTTAAAAAGTGCACTAGAACTTTTGATTTCCGATCAAATGATCCCTCTCCTGGCCCTCTAGGATCACTGGTTCGATACGATTACCCCTGGGAAAAAAGAAGACAAAAAAAGGAAAAACGAAAACCAAATAAACATGCATCTGTGATCAATCTTCTGGCAAAATATGCAAAAATCCACATTTTTGTATATATGGGCTTGAAACCTTTAAAGTCAGGTTTTCTGATATGCTGAATCTGATAATGTGATTTTCATTAATATCACTTGATATTTTGGGTGTATGATATTTTCTTGATATTTTCCCCCCTTTTTCGAAAATTGGGCAAATTTTATCAGGTTCGTAACTTTTCATGGGTATTATTAAACTTGATGAATTTTGTATATATTGAATAAACATTAAAATTCGATTCTTTTGATCTATCTATTGTTATACATAGTCTGTTTTGTATAATTTCGGTTACTATTGAGCCGCATCGCTCCTTACTTACAGTTCGTTACCACGAACTGTTTGATTTCAGACCAGTTTATTTTAAAAGCTCAGCGGTAATATACGCAAAAAATTGTATCCAAACAAGGAAATCACTAGCAAAACAAACTAAAAACTAAAAACAAACAAAAACAAAATATAAAACAACAAAAAATACAACACACAAAAAAAACAAAATATAAACAAGCAAAAAATACCTAATATAGACACAAATGAACTTAATCGCATAAACTTTCCCTTTTTTAAAGCATTTGTCTACACACACAGTCAAGGTTATATCCAGAATTTTATTGGGGGGGGGGGGGTTACAAAATGATCGGGAGGGGGAAGGTTTACAAAAAACTTTCAAAATGCATGAAAAATGCGTTTATATTTATTTTTATTACGTTTTTAAGATTCGGGCAAACATTTCGGGGGGGGGGGGGGTCAAGCCTCTTAACCTCTCCCGGAATACCGCCTTGTACAGAACACTTCTTGGTATATGTGCTGGGTTTCTACTTTGAAGAATGTCAGGAAGCAGCAAATCAATCCCATATAAATATTTACCCCTTAAATAAGAAAGGGTACTGGTGCGTTATATGGACACTTTTATATATTGTACAAGGAAACCGGTAACGAAAAACCCGTCAAAAAGGCTATTCTCAAGAGACCGCTATACATTAATGACTGCAAACCATGGTTTCTCAATGATTTACAATATTTAAACGGTTGTTTATTGGGGTTTAGGGGGGGAAAAGGTATCTAGGTTAGGTTACGTATTTAATTTATGCTATGCTTTACCCCCCCTCCCTAATGTGCAAATATATAGCCCAAATTTATTTCAAAACTAGTATATAAGTAGAGTAAGAGGTACCATTTTGCCTGCACCCCTAGGAATTTCAACGTTATTTGCTTGCGCCTCTACACCTTTTCAAAAGAGATTCAGAGCTCCCTCAAATAATGGAATTTGAGGGTCGATAAAGTGAAATTATGTCACTATTCTTGTTTCTCTTAACCAGTAGTGCCTAGAACTTAATTTACGTAAATAATGAATTATATTAAATAATGTTTTGAATAATAGGAGCGTGAGCGGTTCTCATTAGTGATTGGATTGTATGAAGGTAGAGAAAAAAAAAGGATTATGAAATTTTGCCACTATTCTACTTTTTCTAAACCAGTATTGACTATAACTTAATTTACGTAGACAATGAATTATATTAATTAATGTTTTGAATAATAGGGAGTGTGAATGATTCTAATTAGTGATTGGATTGTATGAAGGTGGAGAAAAAAAAAGATTATGAAATTATGTCACTATTCTAGTTTTTCTAAACCAGTATTGCCTATAACTTAATTTACGTAGACAATGAACGATATTATTGAATGTTTTGAATAATAGGAGTGTGAATGATTCTAGTAAGTGATTGGATTGTATCAGTTGAGAAAAAAAAAGGATTAAACTGATTAGCAGTTAAGGTAACCCCGAAGGAGTTGTTAACTCAGGTAATTTATTATAAATTTGAAACATCATCAGTCTATGAAAATGACTAACGATGATAGAATGACATTTTGACTTGACCTAGCTTTACCTTTCCGATGTGGTCTGTATAATACAAAAGTGATGTTTGATAAGTATTGTCAATTTAAAATAGGATCTAACGTTCCCTTCGTTCCCCCCATTTCTGAGGGCAGGGGAGGGGGTGGGTCAATTATGGAGGGAAAAAAAAACATGCTCATAATCTAAAATAAAGGGGAATCTGGATCAAGGGGAAGGCTCAGTGGCCCTTAGTTCCCACATGTCTGTCTGCAGGGGAGGGAGTGGGGGAGTTAATTTCACAGGGAAAACAAAAAATACTCAGAATTGAAAAGAAACAGGATCTGTCTCATGGGCAAAGCTCAGAGGTCCTTCGTTCCTCCATTTCTGAGGGGCAGTTGAGGGAGGGGGTCAATTTTGAAGGGAAAACCAAAAATACTCAGAATCGAAAATAAATGAGATCTGCCTCAAGGGGAAGACTCATAGGTCCTTCGTTCCCACATTTCTGAGGGCAGGGGAGGAAAGGAGGTCAATTTTGGAGGGAAAACCAAAAAATGCTCAGAATCGAAAATAAAGCATGATCTGCCTCATTGGGACGGCCCAGCGGCCCTCCGTTCCCCCATTTCTGCGGGCAGGGGGGAGGGGGGTCAATTTTGGAGGGAAAATCAAAAATACTCAGAATCGAAAATATATGGGATCTGCCTCAAGGGGAAGGCTCAGTTGATTTTTTGTCGTGTTACTTAGGTAATAAAGGAACATTTAGTAATTTTTTTTCTAATGTAAGTGTTTTCTTAAGAAAATGGCCCATCTTTAACAAATATAGCCTTAGCTAGTTAAAACTGCGCATAAATTCTTGATTTTTTGTCGTGTTAATTAGATAATAATGGAACATTTAGTTTTTTTTACAATGTAAGTGTTTTCTTAAGAAAATGACTCATCTGTAACAAATATATCCTTATCTAGTTAAAACTGCGCATAAATTCTTGATTTTTTGTAATGTCACTTATGTCATAAAGTGACATTTAATATTTTTTTCTAATGTAAGTGCTTTCTGAAGAACATAGCCCATCTTTGGCAAATATAGCCTCCGAGAGTAAAAAATGCGCAGAATTTCCGCATTTTTTGTCGTGTTACATAGTTATAAAATGGCAATTTCGTATTTTTTATAATGTAAGTGTTTTCTTAAGAAAATGGCCCATCTTTAACAAATATAGCCTTAGCTAGTTAAAACTGAGCATAAATTCTTGATTTTTTGTCTTGTTATATAGGTAATAATGTTAAATTCATTATTTTTTCTAATGTAGGTGTTTTCGTAAGAAAATTGTCCATCTTTAAAAAATGGAGACGTATACAGTTAAAAAATCGCAGAAATACTTTATTTTTGTCGTGTTATATAGGTATTAATAGTACATTCAGTATTTCTTCTAATCTATGTGTTTTCGTAAGAAAATGGCCCATCTTTAACAAATATAGTCTTATATAGTAAAACTGCTCATAAATACTTGATTTTTTGTCTTGTTACTTGGGTAATAATTGTAAATTCAGTATTTTTTCTAATCTAGGTGTTTTCGTAAGAAAATGGCCCATCTTTAACAAATAGAGCATTAGCTAGTTAAAACTGCACTTAAGTTCTTGATTTTTTTTCGTGTTATTTAGGTAATAATGGAACATTTAGTTTTTTTTCTAATCTAAGTGTTTTTCTTAAGAAAATGGCCCATATTTAACTATTATAACCTTAGCTAGATAAAACTGTATATAAATTCTTAATTTTTTGGTAGAAGTTTTCTTAATAAAATCAATTGTATTTAAAAAATATATACTTAGCTTTTTTTTATAATTTACTTGTTTTCTTAAGAAAATGATTCATCTTTAAAAAATATAGCCTTAGCTAGTTAAAACTGCGCATAAATTCTTGATTTTTTGTCGTGTTACTTAGGTAATAATGGAACATTTAGTATTTTTTCTAATGCAAGTGTTTTTCTTAAAAAATTCCCACTGGAGGTTTTATGACTCCTCCCCACAATGAATTCAGATGGTTTTAGGACTCATCTCACTAGCCATAACTCCATTCAACCTTGATCGAAGGTATAAAAGTTCCACTTTTCAATCTAGAAGAGTTTAAGTGCCCTAAATTTGAAGGGGGTTATCACCGTCCTGAAGACGAGGTTAGGTTCTTCGCGCAGTGGATACCTAAGGACATACCTGATCGTGATAAATCCATAAGACATGGTAAA
>NC_142800.1:80989891-81022374 GCF_049724085.1 Artemia sp. Qi Xiang Cuo
TATGTACTTGATATCTCCTTCTTGGTCCTGATGATATTAAATAAAAAAAAACAAGTTTTTTTAACTTAAAGTAAGGAGCGAAACTAATAATTAACCTGACCATAAAGTATTCTGTCTATGAACGGGGGGTCCCCCTCCTTATCGCCGCGCTTTCTACGCACAAATTTGAATCTGTCTCACGACTTTATTTTTTAAAACAATAAAAAACTGTAGAGTAAAGAGTAAGGCGTTGAGGAGGGGCAGCCCCTTTCATATACAGATTAATATCTGTTTGTTTAAAGTTTTAACATCTCTCCTTACTTGCAGTTTAAAATAAATAGCTTTTTTTTAATTTCTGAAAGTTTTTGAATTAATGCAGCTTTGATTTTGGCTCACCGTACATAAATAATTAAAACGAACTTCGTCTATTAATTTTCTCTTTTTTTTGCTAAACGGCTTTCTCGAAATTTTGTTCTGACGTAACTTACGAATTAACTTACGTAACGAAGTTCTATATTCGTATGTTTTTATTACATATATTAGGGAGTCCACCCCCTATTCAATTCCTTACTCTTTATGCTAAAGTTCGAATTTTGTTCGAATCACAAACCCCTGAATCACAATGGCCGGTTAATTAGAATAGATAGCTCTTGAATGCTGGGAAATCTGGCGCCCCTTTCATAGAAATGTCCCTTCTCCCAAGGAAACATCCTCCATGGACAGATTCTCTCCCTTAACCCCAAAGCTGACCCCCCTTCCCCTCCAGAAAGAAAATTTTCCTTAAAATGCCTGTATACTTCCCGATGACCAATACTATATGTAAACAATGGACAAAGTTTATAACTTACAGCACTTCCCCTGGGAACTCTGGGGGATTAAGTCATCATTACAGACATATTAATTAGATTTTCGACTATGCTGAACAAAATTGCTATCTCAAAATTTTTATTAACCCCTACTCCGACCCCCCCCCCCTGTCATAAACAAATTCCTCCTGAAAACGCCTGTATACTTCCCAATAACCAATACTATATGTAAACAACAGGCAAAGTTTATAGCTTACAGCCCTTCCACTGGGAACTGTAGGGGGTTAAGTCATCCTCATTAATATATTAATTAGATTTTCGACTATGTTGAGCAAAGTGGCCATCTCAAAATTTTGATGGGCTGACGTAGGGAAAAAAATGAGTGTGTGAGGGGGCCCAGTTGCCCTACAATTTTTTTGGTCTATTAAAAAGGGCTCTAGAACTTCTAAATTCCGTTCGAATGAACCCTCTCATGATATTCTAGGACTACTGGATCGATACAATCACCCAGAGGAAAAAAACAAACAAATAAACAAACATCCGTGACTTTTCTTCTGGCAAAAAAAATACAAAATTCCGTGTTTTTATACATAGGAACCTAAAAGCTATACATTAGGGTTCTCTGATACGCTGAATCTGATGGTGTGTTTTTCATTAAGGTTCCATGACTTTTAAGGGTTGTTTCCCCTTTTCTCGAAAATAAGGCAAATTTTCTCAGGCGCGTAATTTTGATAGGTAGGACTAAACTAAACTTAATGAAACTTATATATTTGAAATAAGCATAAAACTCTGATTCTTTTGATGTATCTATTCGTATCAAAATTCCGTTTTTTAGAGTTTCGGTTACTATTCGGTTATCGGGTCGCTCCTCACTTACAGTTCGTTACCACGAACTGTTTGAAAGACGGACCTTAATCAAACAGTTCGTGGTAATAAACTGCATACTAAGAGCGACTCGTCTCAATAGTAACCGAAACTCTAAAAATCGGAATTTCAAAATCAATAGATACATCGAAAGAATCGGATTTTTAGGCTGATTTTAAACATTTGAATTTCATCAAGTTTAGTCTTACTCATCAAAAGTTACGAGCCTTAGAAAATTTGCCTTATTTTCAAAAAAAGGGGAAACACTCCCCAAAAGTCATAGGATCTTAATGAAAATCACACCATCAGTCAGAGAACCTTACTGTGGAGGTTGTAAGCTCCTATCTGTAAAAATTTAGAATTTGGTATTTTTTGCCAGAAGAAAAATCACGGATGCGCCTTTATTTTCCAGGGGTGATCGTATCGACCCAGTGGTCCTAGAATGTTGCGAGAGGGCTCATTCAAACGGAAATTAAAAGTTCTAGTGCCTTTTTAATCAAAAAATAAAAATTTTTAAAAATGGAATAACTTTAAAAAAAAACTACATTTTTGATGTCTTTTCATACTGCAGTCTTTTCAAAGATATTTAATTTTGAAACAATCAGAAAGCTCGTGGTAACGAACTTTATAGTAAGAAGGACTCGTCTCAATAGAAACCGAAACTTTAAAAAGCAGAATTTTTATACCAATAGATACATCAAAAGAATTGGATTTTTATGCTGATCATGTTAATGATGTCATAATCGTAGGTTGTAACCAGGTGGTCTCTTACTATTCCAATTAAGAAAGAGCCATAGGCTTTTTCCGGTTTGCAATAAAACAGTTCGTGGTAACGAACTGTATAGTAAGAGTGACTCGTCTCAATAGTAACCGAAACTCTAAAAATCGGAATTTTGATATCAGTAGATACATCAAAAGAATCGGATTTTTATTCTGATTTTAAATATTTAAGTTTCATCAGGTTTAGTCATGCTTGTCAAAAGTTACGAGCCTGAGAAAATTTGCCCTATTTTCGGAAAAAGGAGAACACACCTCTAAAAGTCATAAAATCTTAATGAAAATCACACCATCAGTTTCACCGTATCAGAGAACCTAACTGTAGGGGTTTCAAGCTCCTATCTGCAAAAATGTGGAATTTGGTATTTTTTGCCAAAAGAAAGATCACAGATTTGTACATATTTGTTTGTTTTTTGTTTTCCCAAGGGGTGATCGTATCGACCCAGTAGTCCTAAAATGTCACAAGAGGGCTCATTCAAATGGAAATTAAAGTTCTAGTGCCTTTTTAATCGAAAAACAAAAATAAAATAAAAAATAGAATCACTTTTTACAAAAATACTGCAGTTTTGAAGTCTTTTCATACTGCAGTCTTTTCAAATCCTAGAAAGGGCTTATCCCAGGGCCTCTCAATTACTTGGACTATCTGTCTTGGATTTTTTCTACAATTAGCCATGTCTTGATGCCTACTGCAAAATACTTGATTTTAATTCAATGCAATTCCAGGGGACTTATTGGTCATATGTCAGTATTTATGACACGGTATTCCACCTTTGGACCACAAGCGGCCAAGCCTATTAGGCTTAGGTTTAATTACGATAAAGACCAGCTCTTGCCCATGATTCGGGTTTAAGTTCAAGGATTGTGTCATCTTGGACACTGACTTTGCCAATGACTTGGTCATTCTGACGAACTCCATGGAGCACCTGCTGGAAGCGCTCAAGATTTTCTTAGAAGTATTGGCAAATGTTAACTTACAGATAAATATGAATAAACTAATATTATGGCCATTGGCCCCTCTGTTCCCGCTGCTGACTTTTCAGTTGATCTGGACATCACCGCTCGCATCGTTGTTATTCAAAAGCTTACCTACCTAGGCTCCATATTTTTTTCAGATTGTTTGCTTCTTTTTTAACTGAAAGCGAGAATATAATCAGCTGCAACCGTCAAGACCATCGATGTATTCCAGTCAATGAACCTGAGTATGATTGAAGCTCTGCTATGGTTTAACTTTGTCAGCAATGAGAAGCTGCTTCAGCTTACTAAACCGTCTCAGTTCTCGGTCCAAATAGCCGAACAAAGACTTTGATGGTTCTGACACCTGCTTCGATTGTCTCTTTACCTACCCACAAAGGCCTATGAGCACCTACCTCTGCAGCGTGTTTGAGTTCCCTAGGATGATAAATATCAGAATTCGTGAAGCACAAGCATCCGTCATGGACCAAAGTGGATGGACGATGCATAGAGATCACTCTCTAAGCTGAACAGCACCTCGAAGGATATATAAATCAAGTAAGCCGAGCTCTTGCATTGCCTTAGTAAAGAACGTATGGCTTCAATACATTATATATGTTTTTTTTTTGCTCCTGACAACTTCTTATGATCTCGACAACTTCTTATGGAATTAGTAGTCTTATAAACTTTGAAGGGGCTCATTCGATAAGAAATAGGAAATTACCGTGTTCTTCCTAAGGGTTAAAATTGATTAGAGGACCCCTCCTGCGCCCTTTCACTACCCAGTCCCCCGTAACCCCAAAACATTTGATGGAAATTTTTAGACATTTATTTTTCTTACAATAGTCAAAGGACTCAATAAGTATGCATTCGAGGCTGACTTGAACCCCCGCGAAATGGCTGAGGCAAGAATTATGCAAATTGGTAGGCGTTTACAGAAAGGTTTTATAATGGAAGAAGTTGATGTGTTTGGTCTTAGGTGAAGTTGATATGATGGTCTTGAAATTTTTAGGGATCACTCTCATGCCAAAGCAGACGTTTTTGGGGGAAATGAAGGGTGCTAAGGAACTTGGAATTGGAACAAAAACCATTTTGTTCCTGATCCGATTGGAACTTGCCGCCTCAAGTCCATGGGCCAGGCGGAACCTAATGCACAATAAAAAAGTGTTTGTGGTCCAAGCCCCCCACAAGTTATGCCTGAAAATGATTCGGCTTAAAATCTATATTCTCAATACATTGGGCTAAACGGACGCCAATTCAGAAGGAGAAAATGTAAGATAGAAATTGGTTCTCCCCAAAAAAGGGCTGGCAAAGGGCCGAAATTGTTTTTTTTTTCTGAACAATTTGAAACCAATATGTTTAAGTCCTTGGGCAATAGGGATCCTAATGTACAAGAAAAAATAATAAAAAAAATCCTAAGAATTCCCTAAAATTTGGGCCTTAAAGTGGACAAAAATCTGTTTTTTAGTTGGGTATCGAACCTCCCAAATATTGGGCTTGCAAATGGTCTAAATCACCTTTTCCCCAATTGCTTTGTAACTTTCAAGAATTATTGCCCAGGTTAAGGAGGCTGAACGAAATTGGCCAAAGAACTTTCGGTACCTAATCACTTTCAAACTTACAACCATAAGTCTCTGAGTCACGAAGATCCCCCCCCCCCCCAATAAAAAACCTGTTTAAGAAAACGATTGAGCCCAAAAAGGGCGATTTTTGTGAACTCAGGCCAAAATTGGGTAATTTTTGTTTTTTGTTGGATTGGCTTGAAACTTTTAAGGATCAATGCTTTGGCTAAGGAGAAGGGTGTTAAGGGGCCGGCCTAAAAATGGGTCAAAAACTTTGTTCTCCTCATATAGTCTAAAAGTTGCAGCCGTAAACGTTCGGACCAAGAGGAATCTAATATAAAAAAAAATCAGTTTGGCGATGGCCGCCCCAAATATCAGACTCAAGCGGTACAGAAACCTTTTTGGCTGATCAGGTCTTATTTCTTCAATTTCATAGGACGAGAGATCCCTAATTCGAAATCAAATGCCCCCCCCCTCCCCATTCGTCCCAACAAAGTTCAAAGATTGTTTTTTTTCAAACAGCTTGGAACTTGTACCAATAACTGCCTGGCCAAGGGAACCCGAACGTACAAGCAGATTAGGAGCACAAGCCTCCTATATATGTGCCATTTTTTTGATTAGCTTGAAACTTACGATTAGCTTCTTCCGAGCTTAAATTTGAAAAAAAACACATACACACATTTTCTGTCGGCTTTAAAGTTACATGTAGAAAAGGCCAAGAGTACAGCCTATGAGAAAATAGGGTGCAGTAATTTGCGACGTCAGAAAGTGGGCACAATATTTTTTTGTGTCTCCCAAATTCTACCACCCGACACATATTACATCACATTTATGGTCAAGCTGCACTTGTTCTTGGCTCTATTGACTCTTGTTCAAGGGCATATCCAGGATTTTGCTCGGGGTGGGGGTATTACAGAAAGGGACTTTAAAAAACTAATCAAAAATTTGCTTATGTGCATTTTCGCTACGTTGTTACGAGTTGGGCAAAATTTTGAGGGGGCGGGATCAAATCTTAAGCCCCCTCCCCCTGACTACGGCCTTGCTTGTGTTAAATTTGTATTCTCTCCAATAGGCTTGAAACTTACAAGGCATGTAAGTAGGTCCAGGTAGACCTCAATATAGACGAAGCATTTTGAAAGCAGTTTGAAAAATACACTTTGTCAAAAATACTATTAGTTTAAGAAATATTTTTTCTTGCCATTGGTGGTTTCCTTTTGTTTTTGTTGGCGGTGCTTTAACAAATAAAAACCACGCTGTTCAAAATAAATACCCCCCCCCCCGGTATTTTCGCTAGCTATGATTCTTGCATCTTGATTAGCCTTTTGATATAATTTTAGTGTTGTTGATGTTATAACAAATAAAAAACACGTTCCTTTTAAGCTAAACATGGTTATTCATTTTAATTCTTGTTCGTTTTAGGTTTCATCTACTCATTACTAGCAGTGTCGGTCTTCTTTTTATTTGTATGATCGTTCAAATTAATTCCTATCAGTTTTAGGCTTCATTTACTCATCCATAGTAATTTCTGTTCAGTCTAAGTTTGAACATTGCATGACTTTATTTCTGTTCGTCTTAGTTTTTAATGTGACTCTTTACTGTTCTTTTAAACCTTTTCTTGGGAAATACCTTTTTAAATTAAATAAGACACTGATATCAAGGCCATATCCAGGGGGGTTAGGGGGTATAACCCCTCCCCCCTGAAATGTGTGTCCGACTCGTTAAAAAAGTAAAAAAAATGAATATAAACAAATTTTTGATGCATTGTCAATTGTTTGGGTAAATCCCCCCCCAATTCTCTTGCATTTTTGTATAAATTATAACTTGTTTTATAAGTCTCTTAAGAAAAAGTTTTGAAATTGCATACTTCAAAAGCAGGTATACATCCAGGAGCTGCTTGTAGAGGGGATTGGAACGTTCTAACCAGTGAATCAGAAAAGATACCGAAACAATGGGGAATTCATATAAATATGAAAATTTTGATGGAAAAAGTACCCTAAATGGCCTCCCCGTGTATTTCCCATTTCTGGGGTCATGAAAATCCAGAACATTTCGGTAATTGTCTAGAACACTGGAACAGGACCTTGCAATCTTGTAGTTCGTTCATAAGTTCAAACGGGTAGTCACTACAAGTATATTAGTTTCATCTGTAGGCATCAATCAAAAGCGTACCTACTAGAGTATATGGAGCTTCGATTCAACACCTCCATAATGTCAAATTTTTATAAAAATATGATCTTTTGATTATTAAATAGCAAGCGTAAAAGGAACATGAGGTGATTTTTTTCATATTTGCCCATGAAATCCTGGGTATTTCACCTGTAGAAAAGTACAGGTCAAATTTCTAAAAATTTCTTTTTAGTACTCTTGCAATACCAGAAGTGTCATTAGGTTTTTTCAGACTTTTTTTTATAAATTTTAAAATATTTTTATGTTTGAGGTGTTTGTGAAATATCGCACCTGCACAGGGAAGAGAATAATTAACATTCTCACTTTCACCTCGGGAGAATTTCATGACAGAACATTATAGAATTGTTTTTAATTGTTAAATATACTAATCCCTTTTTGGTACCAGACTGTATAAACGTTTAGACATTGTTTAAGCATTGTGCATGTATCTAACATATTTCGATGAAAAATAGTTTTCTTCATTTCTAGAATAACAATACCAGTTATAATATTTACTAGACCATGATGTAGCAAATTGTTCCTGGAATAAAATTTCCTTTTACTGAAAAGGAGATGACTGTTTTGTTTTTCTTTTACAAAAACAAAAAGGTCAAGAAACTATTAGCCGGACTTAGTTTCGCAATAACCTGAAGTGACCTTTGCTGTTTGAATCAAAGAAAAGTCGTGGCCCTATATATCATCCAAGTTGAAGTTTTATTTTTAATACTGTATAGTAAGAAAGCTACACGAGATTACAATTTGAGAATGACAAATATTTTGAATGACCGAAAACAAATGGGATGGATGACTGTTTCAGATTAAAGGAAGAAGTTGAAATGCCGTCAAAATATGAAATCACTAACAGAAAAAAGATGAAACGAGACAAACAAATGAAACTATGTGTTTTCACTGACGTTTGTCTTCATAGAAGGGGGCGAAAAGGGGCTTGATTTGTAACAGGTGGCTTTACCTTTAAGAGGATTTTTATTTCATATACCAATTTTTAAATACAATTCTGCAAATTTTTATTTCAATTGCTTCTGCACACCTTTGCTTCCGCAAGTCTCCCTATGTCACAACGAATTTGTATCCACTTAATTAATACCTGGATGAACGCTATTAAAAGATATGATAAACTAGGGTAGAAAATTTGCCACTTCTTTATGCCACATCATTTCATTTAGAACAGTCAAATATTGTTGAGTAAATTACAAAAATCCAGAGATTTCAGGAAGTGGGGTGGGTCCAAAGGCTCGCTTTTGTGTACTTGATATCTCCTTCTTGGTCCTGATGATAAAGACAGACCTTAATATTGAGTAAGGAAGGCGGCATTGTGCTCTGAAGCTGTCTGATTCGTTTGTGAAGTTACTTTTGAAGTTTTCTTAAATGTGACGAAAGAAGATCAAACTGACATTTATTAGAAAGTACCAAAATAATCAACAGTTCGTTATACAGACAATACTATGAAAGTGAAGAAGAATAAAGAGAAAGAGAGAGAGAGACAATGGAAATCAAATGGGCAGTGAAGAGAAAAGAAAAAGTAGAAAAATTCAATAAAGCGTTAAAATTAGAAACAGTTAAAATAAGGCCGAAGAAAATAAAGGCTAAGAGTGGAAAACCCTATAACATGAAAATAAAATAAAATACTAGTCTTTCCCCAAACCTGTGCAAACTTACCTGAAACATTTAATCCAGATATATTGAAAATGTAGAGCTTTCCCTAAGCACGTAAATAGGAGAGGGTCTCGGCCCTCTTCCCCTCCCAAGCAGAAATAAAGTAAAATACAACGGTAACAATAACTCGCGGTGACTGTGCCATGCATGGCAGAACTGTGCAGCTCATGCGACACTCCCAGAGCGGCAGGCAGTGGGTAAACTCCCGGATAGATGGTTAAGCTACGCTCGCTTAATTTGAAGAAATTTTAAAGGACATATCTTTTTTGTTACAACAGAGATAATTCTATATCAGAGCTGAGTAATTCCTACAACAATACGCTAAGAAATCATGATTTTTCATCTCAATGATTAAAATAACAATGATCAAGCGTTCCTTCATTATACTCAATCAGATTATACAACCAAATTTTACAAAATCAAAAATAGCAAGAAGTCAAATAAATACTCATATAAAAGTAAAATGACTACATCTTTTAACAGTATATTTCATTAGAATTAAATAGAAAAATCGACTACTAGTATGCAAAAAGCCATGGGTGTGGATGCCATTATACCGGCAGATTACAGAATCAATGTTGGACCATAGCTAGAATTTCAATTTTGAGGGAATTGGTCGTGCTATTTATGGCACAGCTCAAGGTAAAAAAAAAGAGTGGGTGTCTCGACTATAAAAAGTGTGTTTCTAACCGTTATATTTTCACAATCATTTTGACACTTTTTAACTTCCGATGAGGAGGGGGAATGTTCGAACTCCTTCACAACGATGGATCTTCACAACGATGGTAACTCCTTCACAACGATGGATCTAGTCTTTTGTGGTAGCTTATAGAAGGGATTAGATAATACCTACCTCTCGACACGATCCTTAAATGTTTATTGATATTTGATCTTCCATAAAATGTCAATGACTTTTTGGCTAGTCCCTCCGAAAATCTGTTAGACAATTTCTAGATACGATGAGCGACGATGATAATAATGATGACGTTTGCATGATAATGGTGATTGATACGCTCCTTTGTGTCAAAGGATTTATGTTGGGTTTTTCTAATTCTTCCGTTGAATTTGTGACTTTTTCACATTTACGAGAAACAATCAGGAGAGAGTACGTAGGTAGAGTATGTAAGATCTCAAAGTATTAATCATAATTAAATAAATTTTCCACGTAATTAATTTATTTCAGATTTTGTTTTCACCTGGTCCACCCCCTCTCCTCCTCGAACAAATTATCAGATTTGTGCCTCGTTTGAGGGCTCCGTATTAATGTCAAATAAGTCAAAAAGTCCTAAAATATGTCAATGTACGAGCTACCAAAGTTAAGTAACTATAGTTAAAAGCATTATTACTGATTTTTTTTTGAAACCAGAAGACCTTTTACCTTTAAGACCACTAAAACCTTTAAGAGCCTTTGTTTTTACTGAGATTGGAATGATAGGACTAAATGCGATCTTTCTCTCTCCCTTTCCTCCGAAGAAACTTTTTTGAAACCTTCTGGTTACCTAGGGAGTGGGAATATCGCCTCGTGGTACCTTCTTGATGGCACCCACACATTTAATATAGGTTTGAATTGAACTGGAAAACAGCCTAACGATGATTGGTGTTAAATATCAGAATTGATTCCCAGCAAAAATCCAGTTTTTAGGTAAATGCCCCTATAAGGTTAGCACATCGGCTGCATCGATTGGTAATGTCTACAGAACTTTTTAATATCCCCTTTGCTTTGGCGTAGCCCAAAGCAGATTACTTACGGTCACTTTCTATGGAACCTTGAAATTTTGAAGTTATGATTGGTCGAAGTATGGTATTAAAGGGAGTATGCTTTGTGGTAGTTGATGGACCCAGAGATTTATTTGTGATGAAAAACACATTTACCTTACTTAATACTAAGCAATTATGTATTGCTGAATATTCAGCATAATCATGCACGCAATGGCTTTGAGTCCCTCACACCCTGCAAAACTAGGTATTTTCCTATATATAATTATCATTTTGTTCATACTTTTAACCAATTGTTACCGTTTTCTTTGGTGCAAAAAACTCTTTCTATGGCATATCCTGTAGAAGGAGGGATTACCCGGGTTGGAACCCCTGTAAAATATTTCTATGACTCGTAATTTGGTCGTAAAGACGTAGAAAAACTATCATAAATAAAAAACGTTAAAAAAGTATTTTTTCGGCTCGTAAATTGGTCGTAAACATGGATGTAAAGTGACCCTTAACCTCCCTCCGGTTGAAAAATATATTTTGTTAACAAACTCCCCCCTCTCTCCAAATGAATTTTTTTTAATAGCCCCTCCTCCCTCCCGAAAAAATCCTGGGTACGCTCCAGCTAATTCCCATCCCAAAAAATTACATAAATAACTGTTTCAGCGTCAGCGATACTTTTTAGCCTACAGTTTTTACAGTCTATACATTTTCGTGGCGTCTTTTGGTTTAGGTAAAACGATTGAAAAGCTAATTAGACTTGTTTTCCTCTTTTGAAATAACGCTGGTAACAATGCGTTTAAACAAAGTGAGAATAATTCCGTATCATTATTTTTAAAAAAAAAAAAACAACAACTTTTAAACATACAGATATGATCTTCTGATTAACAATGACAAAATGCAAGAAGATCCGGATACCAAAAAAAAGGTTCAAAGTATGCAGGTTCAGGTCAATATTATCGGGGATGAATATTCATTTCCAAAAAAAGGGTCGAAAATTTTGATGTTAAAATCCAATGAAGCTACGGGGAGTGCAGAATCTTGATTATGTAAATAAACTGGGCATCGGACTTCTTTGTCTGATGGTAAAAGCTTGTCGGGTTGATTATCTCCGCTCTAACACTGCATCTCATCAGCATAATTTAGCCACACCAAATTTCTCGACTAACTCTAGACTCCCTCGAGGATTACAAGTTACCAAAAGTGGCTTGAAATCACCATACAATCGTTCCGTCGAGCAGCCGGGCAATTTCCAACTGTCAGTCAAAGGGTGTAACTGTTCTTCTTTCTTTTTTCTATAGCTCGCCAAGATGAAATGTATGAATGGAATATGTCTATAGGGATGTGCTTCCACGAGGGGGGTGGGGGTATAAGTTGAAAAATACGAGAATCTATAAGTAAAATATAAGAAATGATCAGAGAACGCTAAAGTTTGACTCTGTCTCACAACTCTATTCTTTTAAACAATAAAAAACTTTAGCAGCGAGGCATTGAGGAGGGGACAGCCCCTTTCATATACGGAAAATTTCTGTTCGTCTTAAGTTTTAATGTCGCTCCTTACTTTCAGTTTAAAAAACTTGTTTTTTTTTATTTAATTTCTGTAATAAAATAAACTTCCCACCGCCGATGGGCAAATGATTTTTGCTTGAATTGTTGAGTTTGCTTGAGTTTATTTAATGCACTCTTGCGTTAATTAAGTAAAATACACTACTTTAGACTACGTTAGGGGGCGCGTGCCCCCCTCGCCCCCTGGATCTGCCACTGATCTGATTATCCCTATATATTTATTTCCTAAGAATTATGCTTTTCAAACGAGATTTAAATTGAAATAGAAAACAAGTTCGAAAAATAAGTGCCTTAAAAAAAACTTACCCTAAATAATGCTACAGTGACAACTCTTCCTGTTGGCATCCCCACTCTTATTAACCCACTGAAAAATTAGCTACCAACGTCCAAAAGAATCTGAAACTTTTCTACTGAGACCTGGAACAAATTGCAGCACAGATTATTTTGACATCAAAATTTTCTGCAAAATCTGAAACAGGAAGGTTCCCCAAAATCGTACCTGAAGGCCCAAAATTTGGCCCACCAATGAAAAATAGATGCTTTGGTCTTGAATGGGTTTCTTAAGGTCTTTGACTATGTATTCTGATCGGTTGAGATAAAAATCAGCTTTAAAAGTGCTTTAGATTTCAGTTATAACCAAGAAATACATAATAGCTAAATTTCACAGAAAAAAACGACAACTGTATTCAAAAATACTTTAGAATTTCATTTCATAGCTTAGTACCAGGAGACCAAGCTTCGTCCGATGAAACCAATTTCAAACATAAAAAGGGTGTCCCACCTATTCCTTCCTCCTGTAGAAATTCAACCTCCGTATACCGCGATCTACATGAAAAAAACATTTTTGCGTAATTTTTCAAGATTTAACCGTCAAACTAAGATTTGCTACAGTCAAACTAAAATTTGCTTGTTGATATTTCTGTGATTATCTCCGCTCTAACACTGCATCTCATCAGCATAATTTAGCCACACCAAATTTCTCGACTAACTCTAGACTCCCTCGAGGATTACAAGTTACCAAAAGTGGCTTGAAATCACCATACAATCGTTCCGTCGAGCAGCCGGGCAATTTCCAACTGTCAGTCATAGGGTGTAACTGTTCTTCTTTCTTTTTTCTATAGCTCGCCAAGATGAATTGTATGAATGGAATATGTCTATAGTGATTTGCTTCCAAGAGGGGGGTGGGGGTATAAGTTGAAAAATACGAGAATCTATAAGTAAAATATAAGAAATGATCAGAGAACGCTAAAGTTTGACTCTGTCTCACAACTTTATTTTTTAAAACAATAAAAAACTTTAGCGTAAAGAGCGAGGCGTTGAGGAGGGGACAGCCCCTTTCATATACGGAATAATTTCTGTTCGTCTTAAGTTTTAATGCCGCTCCTTACTTTCAGTTTAAAAAACTTGTTTTTTTTTATTTAATTTCTGTAATAAAATAAACTTCCCACCGCCGATGGGCAAATGATTTTTGCTTGAATTGTTGAGTTTGCTTGAGTTTATTTAATGCACTCTTGCGTTAATTAAGTAAAATACACTACTTTAGACTACGTTAGGGGGCGCGTGCCCCCTCGCCCCCTGGATCTGCCACTGATCTGATTATCCCTATATATTTATTTCCTAAGAATTATGCTTTTCAAACGAGATTTAAATTGAAATAGAAAACAAGTTCGAAAAATAAGTGCCTTAAAAAAAACTTACCCTAAATAATGCTACAGTGACAACTCTTCCTGTTGGCATCCCCACTCTTATTAACCCACTGAAAAATTAGCTACCAACGTCCAAAAGAATCTGAAACTTTTCTACTGAGACCTGGAACAAATTGCAGCACAGATTATTTTGACATCAAAATTTTCTGCAAAATCTGAAACAGGAAGGTTCCCCAAAATCGTACCTGAAGGCCCAAAATTTGGCCCACCAATGAAAAATAGATGCTTTGGTCTTGAATGGGTTTCTTAAGGTCTTTGACTATGTATTCTGATCGGTTGAGATAAAAATCAGCTTTAAAAGTGCTTTAGATTTCAGTTATAACCAAGAAATACATAATAGCTAAATTTCACAGAAAAAAACGACAACTGTATTCAAAAATACTTTAGAATTTCATTTCATAGCTTAGTACCAGGAGACCAAGCTTCGTCCGATGAAACCAATTTCAAACATAAAAAGGGTGTCCCACCTATTCCTTCCTCCTGTAGAAATTCAACCTCCGTATACCGCGATCTACATGAAAAAAACATTTTTGCGTAATTTTTCAAGATTTAACCGTCAAACTAAGATTTGCTACAGTCAAACTAAAATTTGCTTGTTGATATTTCTGTAAAAGATCCTAAAACTTTCTTGAAACAATTTATGAAGAGAAAATGTGAAGCAAAAAGTAAATACGTAACTGAAGTAATAATTGCAATAGAGACAAACAATGTATATAATAGGATGGCACCAAAAATTTCTTTTCAGGGGCTAGCTTCTGCTGTTTGGGGCATTATCCTAACTAATGCCGTTTTTTGAAAGCTCTTCGATTTTGATCTGCTTGGCAAAACTTCAATACAAAGGTTTGTTTTGTATTATACTTTTATGCTTAGGGTCCTTTTCACTCGATTCGCTCTATAATAGGCCCTTAGAATGACAGCAAGCAATGAATCATATCGACTACCCACATTTCCAAGGGATCTATGCATTGGCTGCAGTCCACAGTTAGTAGGGGGCCTGCTATTAGGACTTGGTAGCAACAGGGGGGTCGTTCTACTCCGAAACTGTTTCACTTTGATCAAAAGATTGATTAGATGGAACATTTAATTTATTTTTTTTTCCTTTAGCCCAAATGTGAACACAATTCTATGCAAAGCGTTGTTTACGGAGAGCAGTGTATGAAGATTAGGCATTGATGACTACATCAGGGAGTACACTGATGAAGATCATCAGTGTATGAAGAATAGCATTATTCTAAATCTATGAAGTTGAAAGTAACAAACACCCCTTTTGCATAGAATTCTTATGAATAAGCAGTTTGATAAGAAAAAGTTGACGCGCGTTCAGTGGCGGATCCAGAGGAGGGGTGAAGGGGGCGCCCCCTAGCGCAGTCTAAAGTAGTGTAATTTCCATAATTAACTCAAGTTTGCGTTAATTAAACTTGCTCCTAACGCAAGTTTATTGGATCAACCTATTTTGCGCCACCCCCTAATTTTTTTTCGGATCAACCTATTTTGCACGCCCCCCCCCCTTGAAAAATCCCGGAACCACCCCTGCGTTCGTTTACCGCACACTATTTTATTTTGCTTGGTGAAGGGGTATTTTTGTGAGGTGGGGAAATTGGTAGAAGGAAAAAAAATATGTGAAAAATATTAAAAAAAGAAAAATATAGAGAACTATAGGGGAAAATGCAAAACCATTGGCTTTAATTTCACCCTAACATTTTTTTCCAACCCTCAGATCGGGGTGTAATGATGCCCTTAACCAAAATGAGGACAGAGTTTTCATTTTTTGGTCAGGATTGGGGCTGATCATATTGTGGTTAGCCGTATTCTATTATCTTTAAAGTAAGAAATATAGGTTGTGTCGAAGCCTTTCAAAATTTTTATGCAAAGGCTCTAACCCACCCTCAAGATGTTATTAAAGCTTCTTTTTTGTAAGTCATTTGTCGAGTTTTATTATGTAGATGTTCAAAGATAAATAAATATAGTCCACGCATACACGAACAATATTTTTATAGAGAGGAATTTGGGGGAGGGTCGTTGGCTGACACAAAAACACAAAAAGGGAAAGAATAGGTGAGAAAATAAAAAAGCAAAAAAAAAACTAATTATAAGAGTTTATAGGAAAAACCTTAATAGTTTGAAGCCCAGCAGGGGGCTCTGAACCATAGCCCTCCCACTGCCTACGTTCCTGATGCAGGTTACATGTAATGCAGTGATTAGTAAGTTTACTGGTGGGATCTTTCCCCCTATACTTGAAAAATCACATACAGACATACCCTCTATGGCTAAAAAATTCATGGCTAAAAGAACATAACAAAAGGCCTTTTACATAGTTGAAATTACTTTCAAAGTAGCTGAACCTCCCTCGCCTTAGCTCTAAGTTTGTGGCTCCGCTCAACTTCCCAGGATTACAATTATAGCGACTAACACTTTGCAGCACTTCAATGTTTAATTAATTAACTGACGGCACTTCATTAGGCTGAAGACGAAAAATGGAGCTTCTTCACATTGGGAGTTATTGTGACAGGTCCAGGAGGGACACAGAAATGGTTCTAGTTGGGAAAGGCAATCCTAAAAAAAAATTCTGGAGGAAAGTGATGTTTTGAAAGAAAAGTATCAAAAAGCTTTCGTTTATTTTTTAGCAGTTTACATTTTCTCGTCTTCCAGATTAAATGACCGTTCAACTGCCTTTGTGGGAATGAATGCATTGGATTAGTAAGTATGAAACTTTGTGATACGTCTTGGGATTCTTTGTGTTGACCTTCGCGTTGCTCATTGTGCTTTTAAATTGCCAATAAAAATAATTGAGGTAGCGCAAACCCCGACATAACGGTGGACCCATAATTATAGTATTTCTTAATAAGGTAGATCCTTCCTCAGAATGGAAAACCAGACCAAAATTAAATTTAAGAAATTAAATAGCAACTCTGACCAAGTCAAAATGCAGGTTTTTTGTCTAATTTGAGATGAACGTTGACTAAATCAGCATTTTAAACGAAATGTTTTGAGATAGTTATAACATTTGTCTGAAAATCCCAAATTTGTTTGACAAAATTATAATTCAGTTAACCCTGTTGCAGCACAGTGACTGATACACTGCTTAGCAAAATGGGGCCCATGAATTGATCTCTGCTGCAGCAAAGATAGGAGACAGGGTTACTACTTGTCTGTAAGAAAAAAAACAGCAACTGAAGCGTTGATTAGATGCCTTATGCGCCTGTAATGACTCAGGAATATATTTATTTTCTTATAAGGTACAGTTTTCGTCTGGTACGAATGCAACCTGAGGTAAACAGCTGTGCGACCAAACAATTGTGCTGCTAAAATTTTAAATTTTCCACGGGGGACCACTCCTCACAAAAGGAAACCAGTAAGGCTATTCGTCCCATCGTCCGTTTAATCGTTCCAAAGTTCAAAGTGGGTTATGGAACAATTTGAAAATAACTGCAAAGCAACATTTTTTCTTGTAATTTTTTTTAAAGATGTTTAACAAGTTTTTTTGTAAAGTCAATATTATGCAGCAAAAGTTTAGGATACATAATGCTATTGTTCCTAAGCCGTTCCAGATGTGCAACCAACTTAAAGTTCAAAGTAATTTTGAAGTAAATAAGAAATAAAGTGTAATTTTCACCTGGACCATCCTCATAGACTCTTTTCAAGTTCTCATAACCTTCTTAAAGATTCAGCCAGAGAGCATCAACCACATATCCAGAATAGGTCAGAATACAGTTGTATGTTTCTTCAATCCTGCAAAGAGGTCAAACACCTCTTTATTTTTCACACTTCAGAATTAGACGCCCCCGTCCGGATTTTTGGAAGGCTTTTCAATTTCAAAAATGTATAAATAAGAAAAATATATAATTCAGACGAGTATAAGAGAGCCGAAGTTTTTTAGGTTTTGAAAAATGCAAAATATTCTTAATTTTTTCTTATAGTTATCTAATCTTCTCCTTTTTCATAATTTCATTTATGAAGATACTTGGACAACATCATCAAGTAATTAATACAAGCTGTTCTACAGTCTGTGCAGCAGATTGAAATGGCTATATAAGGGAGCTGATGAGGTTCTTCTCAGTCGCATCCTCAGATCAAAGACGCAAGTCGAATCATTCGATTTTTTCCAAATAAAAAGGTCTTTTTTTAGACTCAGATGTAAATTCAACACGTTCTGACTTTTTAATATATTCAGGCAGCACTAGGGTTTTTATGTCCACTACCGTGATCAAGGATCTAAACATGCTATAATTAGCCATTCACAAGTGACTTAAACTCCGACTTGTGCAAGAATTTCTATCCTCTTTAAATACCATCAGGAAATAATTTTTCGTGTCATCGTGTAGCCTGGAACCTAAGCGTCATCGTATTTAGGCCACAAGTACAGTTTTGCATAGGTTTCAGGCTTCCCTGATAACACGGATTATTCTCTCTTGATTTTCTCATCAAACAGTTCGTGGTAACGAAGTGGAAGTAAGGGACGACTCGGCCCAATGTAAACAAAAGTCTAAAAAACAGAATTTCGGTAACAATAGATGTATCAAAAGAATTGCCTTTTGGGCTGATTTCAAATATATTAAATTCATTAAGTTTAATGCTACCCATCAAAAGCTACGAGCATGGAAAAACTTGCCTTATTTTTGAAAAGGGGAAAAACGCCCCCAAAAAGTCGAAGAATCATAATGGAAATCACGGAATCTTAATGCCTGGTTAGAATTTCCCGGGTGACTTATCCATGGGGAGGGTATTTTCCAAGCTAGAAATTCTCCATGAGAGAATTTTTCACGGGAGAAATTCTCCGTAGGAGAAACTCTCCACGGAGGAGAGGGGATTCCTGGGATGATTTAAAGACGATCAGAAATTAAATAAAAACAAGTTTTTTTTTTAATCAAAGTAGGCTAAGGAGATTTTGTCCACAAGAAATTTGACGGGGGATATTTTCACGAGGTAGTGGTGGGAGCGATTTCCCGACATTATTCGGAAAAAAACATTAAAAATTAAATTAAAATAGGTTGCTGTTACACATGTGAAACAAAACCAAAATTGCGCGTCCCTGCAAGGCGAAGAATGTATCCTGTACGTAATTTGGTGAATATGATAATAATTAACTTGCAAAATAAATTTTTGCGATTAACCAATCAGAGTGGAGATTTATGGCAGAATGTGTTAAATCTAGAAAAGGTAGAAACTTGGAACAGCAATTTTCCTCTCCGAATGACGTACCGACATTTCTACATCGTCATTCGTCAACGAATGACGTCCTTGCGTTTCTCCGAACGCAAAGACATAGAATTGAAACACAAAACTTGAGACCAAGTTAATGTTGATGAAAACCATTCAAATTAAGTTCTTACCATTTAAGTTTTTCACTTCTGTGATACAAGTGCGACGTTAACATCAACATAAAAACCAAAAAATACATCAATCTTGTCTATTTTATTTATCAACATGTGTCAAGTATAGTGCACCAGTCATTAGAGGTGGTTGGAAAAAACTTTTTTTGGAGGGGGGGGGCTCCCAACTCCCCCTGATAAATATATATATACATACACACATACATACATGTATATATATATATATATATATATATATATATATATATATATATATATATATATATATATATATATATATATATATATATATATATATATCTTATGAATTAATGACTCTATTACTAAAAATGTCTTCTATTATTGATCGACCCGAAGTGGACCAGCAGTAAGACGTATACACATTGCGTGTTTTCAGGGGTTCTAGTCAATCTTGAAATTCCTTCCTTCAAGATGAAACAATCCCTTTAACCATTTTGAAAAGTGGAAAATACTGAACAATTTATGTCTTCTCAGTTGGAGGTGTATAATCAACATATTGTAAGGCTCAAATACCACACGGCGAGAAACTAAGTAAATCCAGCAGCGAAACGTGTTATTTAATACCCTGTTTACGCCAGGATTTACATCTGGGGATTGGTTCTTGTCTGAGGTTTTATATCTGGAATTTTAATTTCCCGGAAATTTAAAGCCTTTGAAAGGATAAAGGACAGATTTGACGTGACTCGGGGCAACCGCAATAATTTTCGTTTTTGCAACTCCAAAAACAAGAGGATCCTCTGTGGTTTGCCCTCATGATAAAATGATACTGCCATATTTTTCTGCGGTATATCAATTGACTGTTCGCAAAAGGGAAGAATCAAGAAGTGGTCTACTCAGGATTCCATTTGAGGAGGGGTTTAATCTATTTCAAAAGGGGACTGGTTATAACAAAAAAATCGTGTCTACAGCCTTTGTATTATCAATGTATATATTGTCATACTCAAAACCAAAGGATGCATCTCCAACCTTTTTTTTAATGAGTTAGAATTTGGATTTTTTTTTTGTAGGATCTTTCAAGTGGTTCCAACTTAGCAGCAACATTTCAAAGGACTGTTATATCTTATGGGAACTAGGATTTTCATTCCATTCCTTCGAACTATTGATTAATCTAGTACATTTACTCGTATCCTATTTTAGTAAATACGTGGAATAGAGGCTCTTCAGAAGAAGAGACATGCTAAAACAAAATGAGAGGCATTTTTAAATTACTAATTCTATGCTCTTTTTATGGCTGAAGTCGCGTTTGTGACAATTCCCCCCCCCAACCCTCTGATGGTCCTATACATATCCTTAGAATACATATCAAACTAAAAGAAAATACCAAAACAATAAAATTCTTACTTTATGCTATACATCATATTTAATTAATTAGATTAAGACGTTTCCTTTCATTATAACCAACTTCTTTACCGCAGTTAAAATAACTTCTTTTTCTTACACAGTATTCTATCAGGCACTCAGGCTAATCTGTATATCCAGTTTTATAATGGATTAAACCATGGAAACAAAAACAAAGAAAATATTATAAGGGCTTTAAACAGGTTCATCAGGGGGTGGTCGGTGCTTTGTCAAGGTAGCAATTATTACTTTGGAAAGGAGAATAAAGTAAGGAAATTAAAGGCACCGTTTTTATTTTTATTAGTTTTGTATATAGCCTAGTGCTATATTTGAGACCATTAGATAAGTGGGGGCGATTTGTCATAAACGTGACTTTAACCATAAAAAAACATAAAATTAGCAATCTAAAAATGATTCTCTTTTTGTTTTAGCATATCTAATTCTGGATTACCCTTGATCTACACATTTACCAGTGCTTCCGTTCCACTAATGTAGGAATAAAGTATTTAAGTGCGAAAAAAAGAGTAGAATTATAGAAGGACACAATCCGGAAGTAAGTATCTTATCGTGCTTACTAGTTATAAATAAAAAAAACAAGTTTTTTTAACTGAAAGTAAGGAACGACGTTAAAACTTAAAACGAACAGAAATTATTCCGTATATGAAGGGGGCTGTCCCCTCCTCAACGCCTCGCTCTTTACGCTAAAGTTTTTCATTGTTTAAAAAAATAGAGTTGTGAGAAAGTCAAACTTTAGCGTAAAGAGCGAGGCGTTGAGGAGGGGACAGCCCCTTTCCTATACGGAATAATTTCTGTTCGTTTTATGTTTTAACGTCGTTCCTTACTTTCAGTTAAAAAACTTGTTTTTTTTATTTAATTTTTGAACGTTTTCGAATTAATGCAGGTTTTGATTTTGGCTCACCGTACATGAATAATTAAAACAAAATTTGCATATTATATTTGGTTAAATGGCTTTCTCGAAACTTGTTTAATTTTATTTACGAACGTTTTTATTAGTAATAAATATACGTAACTTAGAATTAACTTACGTAACGAACTTCTATATTCATAAATTTTTAACACGTATATTAGGGGTTCGCCCCCTAGTCAATACCCTGCTCTTTAAACTATAGTTCGAATTTTTTTTTCCAGTTCTTTAAAAATGACCTCTTAATCACAATCAGTTGATCAGTTGAAAAACTTGTTTTTTTTTATTTAATTCCTGATCTTTTTCTTTAATAATGCTGGGAAATCCGGCGCCCCCTTCATAGCAATGTCCCTGGCCCCAGGCAACCGGCCGGCATGGACCGCGCCTTCCCTATAGCCCCCCCCCCGCGCCGGCCCCCACCTACCAGAAAAAATCTCCTCTGAAAAAGTCTGTATACTTTCCAATAACCAATACCATATGTAAACATTGGGTAAAGTTCATAACTTTCAGCCCTCCCCCGGGGACTTTGGGGGATTAAGTCATTTTAAAAGACATATTTATTATATTTTTGACCATGCTGAACAAAATGGCTATCTCAAAACTTTGATCGTGTGACTTTGGGAAAAAAATGAGAGTGGGAGGGGGGCCTAGTTGCCCTCCATTTTTTTTGGTCACTTAAAAAGGGCACTAGAACTTTTAATTTCTGTTCCAAGGAGCCTTCACACGATATTCTAGGACCAATGGGTCGATACGATCACCCCTGTGGAAAAAAAAAAAAAAACAAAAAACAAACAAACAAACAAATAAACACGCAACCGTGATCTTTCTTCTGGCAAAAAATGGAAAATTCCACATTATTGCATATAGGAGCTTAAAACCTCTAAAGTAGGGTTCTCTGATACGCTGAATATGATGGTGTGATTTTCATTAAGGTTCTATAACTGTTAGGGGGTCTTTCCCCCTTTTTTCGAAAATCAGCCAAATTTTCTCAGGCACGTAACTTTTGATGGGTAAGATTAAACTTAATGAAACTTATATATTTGAAATCAGAATTAAAATCTGATTCTTTTGATGTATCTATTGGTATCAAAATCCCGTTTTTTAGAGTTTCGGTTACCATTGAGCCGGGTCGCTCCTTACTTACAGTTCGTTACCACGAACTGTTTGAAACAGGAATGTTAACAAAATTGATTCTTACGCTATATTACCAGTGGTTCCACTTCAAATTATTTCAATCCCTAAAAGGCTGGTGGAAAATCCCTAGAAATTCCTATTTTCAATACCAAAATATCTAAAAGTTTCCCCATTTTCTGACTTCTTTCCAAGTTACAAGTAAAGCCTTATTAGGCTGACTTATAATAGCATTTGTTCAAGACGACCCATTTTGCAACTCAAGACCTTTTACTTGTACCAAAATGTCTTCTTTTGACGTTTAAAACAATGCTTTGTATTTATCGACTGGTTAAGTTCGGCTTTGATTTATAGATTCCGAGTCCAGATTTCAGATTCTGGACCATATAAATATATTTTATTTATTTGTTTTTCTTTGCCACTATTTTTTCTTCTCTATTAATACTTTTGCATCACCCTCGTTCTTATTTGAATTGGTACGAAGGATAGGCATGAATGATATCCAATCGGTCGCTTTTTCACGCATTATTTTTGTTTTGACTTTTTTTTATATTGAGTTCTTAATTTGAAGCAAAGTGTAGTAGCAAAAATGAATCACTTAAAGCTTGATTTAAGGACAGTGCCTGCATTTTGATCTTTCAAATTATTCGATTTTAAGTAGTGTAGACTGCTACCTGTCTCCTAGTTTTCCAGAAAATGCCGAATGTAGACGCACTTTAAACTGTATTCAGAAAAATTGAATGAGAATTACCAAATAATAAGATTTAAGAGAAAACACCCAATACTGAGATTAATACCCCGAGTCATCGCTGTCGTCGCCATCCCCATCGTCTTTCCCAATGCCTAAAAAAGCAACGCAGTCGTATCGGATTTCACAGCCTTCATTTTTTTCATTAAACTCTTGGTGAACGTAGGGGGGCCTTGGCGCTTCATCCCATACTTAACAGAAATCGTCGCAGCTAAAGTTATGTTTTTGATACCATTCCTCTTTTCGTTTTTTACTGTTTTCAAAGCATTGAAAAGTCTTTCCACAACATCTGAGCAGAGAAGTCCAAAAATAAACTGAATGACATGAAGAACGCTAGTGAACTTTAGCACTCCACTTGGGATCTTGATGGACGCCACCCAGTTCTACAAATCAATCTGGTTTCCACCACTGAGCAAACTGTCGTCTGGACTAAGCAGCATCAATGCCCGCCGTTCTTTTTCAACCAGCCCAAAATCCCACGAGGGGTGCCCGAACTTTTGGTAAAAAAACCACAACGACAGAATATCACCATCCGATGCGAATTTTGGGTCTACAATCTCTACAAAGTTGAAATGTCGTGATCAAATGGAAATCGGTCGATTAGCTGGGACACAGCTTCAATATAAAATTTTTGGGCAATCTCCTTGATGCTTTTGCATTTCTCCGTGAACTTTGCATCTTTTCCTTGTAAAGAAAACAGACAAGTGGTCCCTTCTAGTCCCAGGTAAACCTTAGAGGCGGGTAGGAAGAACTCTTCTCTTTTAAGGTTCACAGATTGAACAGACCCAATTTGTTTCACATAGTCTATTACCATGAAATTGTGACAAAGGCTCTTCACAACTTCTAGCACTTCTTTTTTAAGCAAGTAAAATCGTAAATGTGCATAGTGGCTTCTATTTGTATTTGTCTATCACATCGTCCTTCCACGTTGAATATTTTGTTTCAAATTTCGCGGGTCTATCCAAGTCCGACAAAAACAAAAACGTTTGTCAATCACTATTTCCGAAATCTCACCGTTGTATCCAAAATTCCTATTTCCGTAACAAAAATTCATAGGCTCGGCAACAAAAAAGTGGAAAATCCAAATTTAAAGTAGAAATAAAGTACTAAAGTAGGTCTAAAAATATTAGAGGAGAAACATTCAAAATAAAGTAGTCTACTCTAAAATATAGTAGAAATGGAAGCACTGACAATTTCCCCTCATTATGAATTTATTGCTGTTTTAAACAAACAGGCTATATCCTTTTTTCTCATTCACAGAAATAGCTCGAGATCGGATATCTTGATACCAAATTTTTTTTAGACGAATCTGGAATATCTAATAAAAACGTTGCTTGTGAAAAAAGCTCGCTTTCAGTGATAGTAAAAAAACCTTTCTCTTTTTCCATTGTCCTATAAAATTTCTCTTTGAATCACAACCATTGAGGCGTAAATACTCGATAAAATTTCAGGGCAAATTTTCAGTATATAAACATTTGACCATCTGTAGCTCAGAGACTACCAAACTTAAAGTACCAAGGACATCAAAACGAAGACATTTTTTGGCCGTTCAATCTTACGATCTGTAATCGTATCGACGAACGTTCGGTGGCTGTAGGATATGTAGAAGAGGTTAATTCAAACGGAAATTGAAAGATTTAGCTCACTTTTTGACTAACAAAAGAGATCGTAATGCAGCAAAACACCAATTTCCGCCATTTTGTGCCTTAAGTCAAAATATTTTCCGCAACCAGGGCCAAAATGCTATCGTTAAAAAATTATTATACAACCAATTTTAAGGCTATTATTATCGAAAATATGTATACATAGGATACCAGTTCCAGATCTTGCCGCAAAAAGATATGAATTCTACCATTTTATGGCTGCAGAGAGAAGTTATGGTCTGACTGGGGCCGTAATGCTACCAAGCGAACATTTTGAAGCATTCAATTTGTTTGCCACTGTCTAAAAAGCTGCCACTCCCTGTTTATGGCACACTGGCTATTGCAGGAGGGATGAAGGTTAGTGGATCTCATTTGGATAGGGCCCGGGTGCCTAAACTCTCTAAAAACCGTGTTTCCAGGGCCAAATGTATCAACGTGTGGTAAATGGCCATTCGGATTATGATAGAGAGATGAGTTAATCATTGCATTCCCTCCTTTTTAAGAATATATTTGGAATAAGCGTGTAATATGGGTGCTAAAGGGAGAATGGTTTTCCTATAATTGCAGAAACATTTCTAATGAGAACTAACAGATTACATTTACGTGACGCTATTAGGCAGCTGGGGAGAAACCTTATAATTTTTAATCTTTTTTTTTGGCAATGGCACGGTGACTTTCTTTGCAATGAATATCATATCATATACTTGCTTTTACAAAGGGGGGAGCGGAAGCAGTAGGGGTATTCCCAAGGATTAATATTAGCCCATCGAATCGTCCCCTAAAAGAAATAAACATCAGGACCTGGAAATCCATTATGTCATTTCACTCCCCCCCTTAAGGCTTGGTCTATTGAAGAGAAAACTTGCACTTCCGAAGCATTGTCATAAAAAGTTAAACTTCAGCATGAAGGCCAAGGGTGTTTAGTGAAGAAGTTCCCCTTAAATTTAGATTAAGATGAAAAGTGATAAGAAAAGACACAAAAATTAAAATGTAAAAAGAGTTTTTCTTTCCCATCAATGGGAAATAATGGTCGAAATGGCCAACATTGTAAGTCAAAGATGATTGAAATTGTCCTATATGATAGGGGCTGCTACCCCTGAACCTTTTTCTGTTTAGGCTAAAATGATTTTATTTTTTCTCGGTGCGGCAAGAATGAATGCTCTTACACAATAGATATCCAATATAAAGTTTAGCACAAAAATTAAACACTTTATCACACTGCTTCGAGACGCTTATCAATTAAAAATAAAAACGCTTATCGATTCTCATCAAAGGCAGCACTATAGTGCTACCTAAGAGAAGAGCCATATAACTACAACGAATTATCCCCGCCCCCCCCCCCTAGCTACTTCGTATAGAAGGGATTGTGACAGAAACTGTGGACTTGTCAAATGGAAACTAGTTCTAGTGCCTTTTTTAAGAGTAAAAAGTAATTGTAGGGCTACCAGCACCCGTCTCATTTTGTATGGCTCCTCACAACCCCCTCCCCCCAAGACAGCTGATCAAAAGTTTTAGCTTGTGATTTTATTCAAAATGTCCAATAATTATGCCTTCAGGGATAGAATGATCCCTACAGCTACTGGAGTAAGGGTACTAAATAATTCAAATTTTTTATCAACTTAAAAATTTAAAGAATCATTCTCTAGGCAAAAAAAAAATCAAACCTCTTGCTGAGGTGAGGTGTTCGGGGACCCAAAAATAGGTAAAAAAAAACTATTTGTCCGTGGTCAATTTGAAACTTACAGCTGTAAGCTGTTGATTCACAATGTACTTAAGATACCACAAAAATTCCAGGGCTCCCCCCCCCTAAAAAAATGGACCTAAAAAGTTCCCAAAAATTCTTGTCCCAATCCTCCCGCAATGTATATATACAATCCTCCCGCAATGTATCCTTAAGCTCAGGGGACCCAAATGCAGAAGGAAAAAAAATGTTGATTCCTCCCAAAACAGGGATGAAAAACGGCAAAAAATGGGACCAGATAAGGCCAGACAAAACTTTTCCCCGGCTGCTTTGCATGGAAGGAGTTTTCGTAGAAACTTAGGAGGGGCTCATTCGTTTGGGAACTGAAATCTCTAGTGCCTTTTTTAAGGGCTGGAAGGCATTTAAGGTCAACCTCAAAACGTCCAATAAGTGTCCTTTCAGGGTTGACATCATCCCTGCAGCCCCAGTGCGATGGATGCGTGTTCGTTTCTTTCTTTATTTTTTGTTGTTTTTTTCCATGAGTGATCATATAGAACAAGTGATTCTAGAAGATTGGGAGAGCGATCATTTGATCGGAAATCAAAAATCTAATGCCTTTTTGAAGTGATCAAAAAGATTGGTAGGTAACTGGCTCTCCTCTGATGCCCCCCCAGAAAAAAAAATGCCCGATCAAAATTTTGATATAGTCGTTTTGTTTAAGCATAGTTGAACGGTCCAATAATTATGCGTTTGGGGAAGAAATTAACCTCCCGTGGCCCCTGGGGAAAGGGCTCTAAGTTATGTCGTCTAGAATTTGTTCTTCGGAAGTATACCGACACCTTTTTTTTCCGGAAGGGGGGGGGTTTCTGCTTGGAAGTGTTTTCCACGGGGATAATTTTCTTTGGGAGAGAAAATTTTCCAAGGCTGAGCTTCCCCGGGGAAATTTTACTCTGGGGGAATTTTCCAGAATTCCTGTACGAAATTATTTTTATTTATCTTCCTTTGTCTTTGCCGACTCAGTTTTACGGTTCTAGGCGTTTACCCCTCCCTGGTGATTACCCCCCCCCCGGAAAATACCCCCGGAAAATACCCCCGGAAAATACCCCCCACAGAAACCCCCCCCCCCGGAAAATACACCCCCGTGGAATGCCCCCCCTCGGAAATACACCCTGCATGCGAAATGTGTTTGGTACAATTATTCTGCATATTAGATAGATAGATGGAGAAGTGTATTTTAAAGCCAAACATACTGCCATGAACATAGTAAAATAACATGAATGAAAGGCACAAGTAGAGATGACCCTATAGGTCCGAGTGGGAGTCCATATATGGGCAGAGCCTCCCTAGGGAGACCACGGTGTTAATGGGGTCAATGACCTAAATTTCCAAGGCCGATGTTGTTGTTGTTTTAAGTGCACGCTCTCATTGACTGTCAAGGTCAAGGTTGTTGTTGTTGTTTTTGGTACGCTCTCAGCGAATGTTATGAGTTTCCCGGAATTTGGAACACCTGTGCTGTCGACCTCAATTCACCTATCGTGAATCAATAATTTCCCTTAGAAACAACAATTAATTCCCTTTCTTGACAGATCAATCAACCAATGACATCATCTGTCAGACTTTAAAAATTTTCGCATAGAAACGATTCTCCAGGAATAGATCCAAGTCATTAATGTCTTTGCCTCGGAAACAACTCTTTTGGTCGAACTCCAAAGGATATTAATAGCCAAAGGCCATGGAAACAATTCTCCAAGAAACATCATAGCGATGAATTGTTTTAGCACGGGAATCAGGTTTCTTATCAATTTGAAATGCATTAGCGCAGAGATGTCAAAAACAAAAGGAAAACGCTGAATTACGTTTAGGGATTATTTGGGCGAAACCGTTTTAGACAGTTTATGGAATTATTTCGGCGAAACAGATAGAGACATTTTAAAAGATGATTTTTGAAGAGATTTTAGAAGAGAATTTAATGGTGAAACTCTGTGGTCGTTATAATACACAAGTTTCACTTGAACAGTGTTGTGAGGTCCCCTAACCCAACCCCAAAGGGTTCCAATCCTCCTACCCCAACCCCGAAGGAAGCCCCCGGTCCTCAAAGGCCCCCAAGCTCCCAAAGGGCCCCCGGCGCCCCCAAAGGCCCACCCAGACCCCCAAATGCCAACCCCCGGCCCCCCCAACGCCCCACGAGCTCCCCCACGCCCCAACCGGGCCCCAAGGCCCACCCCCGGTCCCCCAAAGTCCCCCCCGCCCCCAAATGCCCCCGGACCCCCAAAGGCCCTCCCTGTGCCCCAAACGCCCTCCCGGGACCCCCCCGGCCCTCCCCCGGCCCCCAAAGGTCCCCCGGGCCCAAGACGTGGTGCCCAGATGTGCGGTGAGCTACGCAACTGCCGCCGAATGCGTCTCCCGAAAGCAGCGCGGGGCAGGAAAATGTCCCAGGGGAGGAACCGCAAGTTCGCACCGCAGGAAAGCGTCGCAGGGATGTGCCACAGGGATACGCCGCAAAAAAAAGTAAACTAAAAAGTAAAAATTTCGAAATGTTATCCCCCAAACGCCCTCCTCAGACCCCCAAAGGCCCTCCCCTGGTCCTCGAAGGTCCCCCGGGCTCCCAAAGGGCCAACCAGCCCCAAGGGTCCCCCGGGCCCCCAAAGGTCCTCCCCCGGTCCCCAAAGGTCCACTGGGCTCCCAAAGGCCCTCCCCCGGTCCCCAAAGGTCCCCCGGGCTCCCAAAAGCTCACTCAATCCTCAAGGGCCCCCGGATCCCCAAACGCCATCCCTGGGCCCCAAAGGTCCTCCCCCGGTCCCCATACATGCACAAAAAAACTTACACACACACAAAAACTTACACAAACACACAAAAACTTACACACACACACCAAAACTTACACACACACACGAAAACTTACACACACACTCCAAAACTTACACACACACAAAAAAAAACTAACACACACACACACACAAAAAAACAACTTACACAAGCACACCAAAACTAACAATCACAAAAAAACTTACAATCAAACAAACACTTACACACACACACACACAAAACTTACACACACAAACACACGAAAACTCACACAAAAACTCCAAAAATTACACACACACAAAAAATTAAAAAAACAAACACCCAAACAAAAAATTAAAATAGCACAAAACAAAATATCACACACACACACACAAAAACTTACACACACACACACACACACAAAACTAAAGAAAATACGCACGAAAACATAAACACAAAAGCAAAAACAAATACACACAAAAAAATACACACAAACACAAACACAAACACATACACACACAAATACACACAAAAAACTTACACACAAAAAAACTTACACACACACACACACACACAAAAAAAAACTTACACCCACACACAAAAGCTTAGACACACAAAAACTTACACACACACACACAAAAACTTACACCCAAACTCAAAAACTGACATGCACACAAAACCTTACATTCAGACAAAACCAGAAGCACACACAAAAACTTAAACACACGCAAAAAAACTTACACACACACACAAAAACTTAAACAAAAACAAAAAAGAAAAAGAACACAAACACGCCCACAATTACACACACACGAAAAAAATTAAACAAACACAAAAAAATACTAACACAAACACAGACAAACAAAAACTATAACAAGAAAAAGAAAAATTAAAATAACAAAAACAATTACATGAACACAAAAACTTACACACAAACAAAAAAAAAAAAAAAAATCACACACACACACACACTATCTATTACCAAAACACGCCCTATAATACACACACACAAAAACTTACACACACACACACACACACACACAAAAACTTACAAATGCACACAACAAAAACTCACACACACACGCACAAAAACATACAAAAACGCACACACAAACAAAACTTACACACACACACCAAAAATTACACACACAAAAACATACACACACACACACACACAAAAACTTACACATGCACACGAAAAAATAAATGCACACAAAAACTAACATGCACACAAAAACTAACACACACACAAAAACACACACAAAACAGACACACCCAAACAAACTAAAACACACACACACACTCAAAAACTAACACACACAAAAAAACTTACACAAACACACACACACACACAAAAACTTACACATGAACACAAAAAAAACTCACACACACACTCAAACAAACTAACACACACACACACTCACAAAACTTACACACATACACACACGAAAACTTACACACACACGCCAAAAATAAAACACAAAGTAAATAAAACATGCACACGAAAAATTACACACACACACACGAAATCTTACACACACACGCAAAAAATTACACACACACACACACAAACTTACACGCACAAGAACACAAACAATAATAAAAAAGCGCAAGAAAACTTAAACGCAAAAACAAAAATAAATGCAAATAAAAACATACAAAAACACACACACACACACACACACAAACTTACTCTAAATCACACACACACGACCTATTACACACACACGAACTATAATACACACACACAAAAACTTACACACACACACACACACACACACAAAAACTAAAACAAGCCCACAAAAAAAACTCACAAATCCACGCACACAGAAAAAAGACCCCCCACACACTAAAACAAAATAAACAAACACACACCAAAACTTACACACACACACGCCACAAAATACAAACAAAAAAACTTACACACACACAAACAAACACACAAAAAAATAAAAACAAAAAAAAAAAAAAAAAAAAAAAAAAAATTACACACACACAAACACACACACACACACACAAAAAAAAACAAAAAAACAAAAAACATATAACCACACTCAAAATCTTAGACACACAAAAAATAACACACAAACACAAAAACTAACACACACACGCAAAAACTAAAATGCTCACAAAATCATACATTCACGAAAAAAAACACACACACTAAAATAATGACACACACGCAAAAAAACATACACACACACACAAAAACTAACAAACACGAAAACGAAAAATTACACACACACTAAAATACTTACACACAAATACAAAAACTTACACACAAACAAACACAAAAACTAACAAAAGCACACGAAAAAAAACATGAACACAAAAAATGATAAAAACACACACGTCAAAACTTACACACACAACAGCTTAGACACACAAAAACTTACACACACACACACACACAAAAACTTACACACACACGCAAAAACTAACACACACAAACACACACACACACACACAAAAACTTACGTTTTTCAACTTACAGGTCAAGTTGACTCAGTTGTTATGGTGAGGGTCTCAAGATATTGTGCCAAGATTGGATCGAGTTGACTAACCCCACAACTAGCAATTTTTTTCTTATGCCCTTTTTTTCTTTCATCGTTACTTTGTATTCCAATAAAAGCATTCTGTCAAAGTATTTAATCATAACCTCATTTTCTAATGCCTTTAATAGATTAAATAAAAAAAAAACTAGAAAAGTGGAAATGTTCATATTCTCTTCTGAATTTTCTTAAGAAGAGAAAAAAGTCAGCTCAATTCTGAACTTTACAAATGAAACTCAATTACAATATGAATATGATCAGGAATTGTTCACAAGTCAGATTGGCCAAGTGGTTAAGGCGCTACACTCAGGATCTGGTCCCCATATGGGGGCGTGGGTTCGAGTCCCACACCTGACATTTTTTTTTTCTTATTCTAAATCTACAGAAGCGGCCTCTATTTCTGAATTTTTAAGTTTTAATTTTCCTGTTCCCAGTCTAAAGCTATGTCTTTAGGGAAACAGCTTGTCAAAATTGCCATGATTATCAAAGAATAGGACAACATTATCCAAAAGTCGACAGAACTGGACCACTCCAGCGCTATGTCGAACATGTTTAATAAAATATGCAAAGTCGAC
>NC_142800.1:81022874-81047497 GCF_049724085.1 Artemia sp. Qi Xiang Cuo
ATCGTTCATTGTCTACGTAAATTAAGTTATAGGCAATACTGGTTTAGAAAAACTAGAATAGTGACATAATTTGACAATCCTTTTTTTCTCCACCTTCATACAATCCAATCACTAATTAGAATCATTCATACTCCTATTATTCAAAACATTAATTAATATCGTTCATTGTCTACGTAAATTAAGTTATAGGCAATACTGGTTTAGACAAACTAGAATAGTGACATAATTTCACTTTATCGACCCTCAAATTCCATTATGTGAGGGAGCTCTGAATATCTTTGAAAAGATGTAGAGGCGCAAGCAAATAACGTTGAAATTCCTAGGGGCGCAGGCAAAATGGTACCTCTTACTCTACTTATATAATCACCCTATATTATTTTATTTCATTAGCATTAACCAAATTTGAATTTTTAGAAGTGTCCATATAATGTACCAGTACCTAAGAAAGCACCGTGTAATCCTGGAGAAAATGATTGAAATCTTCTTCCTCCACCCTAAAGAGGGGACAACATTCCACCCTTCAGGAATAACTCGCGTTCTATTAAATACATTTTGCCTGCTCTGGATTGGAAGGCTATTTGTCCTTAGTTGTATTCAATGACATAAAACCTTGCCCGGTTCATTCAGTTGTAAATTAACTGCCTCTCCAAAACTAGATTTAGCCAGATTACAGTGACTCAATGTTTCAGAATTGCCCACCAGTCCCTGCCCATAATGAATTCTCGATACTCTTGCACTATGCGGTCCTTTCTAAAAAGTCAAACTTGGTTAATGCTAAGGAAATAAAATAAAATAGGATGAATATATAATAGTTTATAAATAAATTTCGGCTATATATTTGCACATTAGGGGGGGGGGGTAAAGCATAGAATATATTATTGCGTAACCTAGGTACCTCCCCCCCTAACCCCCAAAAACACTGTTTAATATCGTATACGCAATGAAAACAACGCTATCATTGCCTACTCTATAGCGGTTAACACGTCAAAAACGGGTTTCATCATTGCCTACTCTATAGTGGTTAACCCGAAAGGCCCGGATAATGCAGGAGTACCGAATTTTCATTCTAATAAAACAAAATATATTTTCCATTCTAATAAAAAGTAAATTAGTACTGCATCATTAATTAAACTATGTATTGTTAATAAGGTGTAAACTTTCTACAGAACATTATGAAAGGGCTTTCAATTTTGTTATGATTAAAAATTACAGTCCACACCTGTCCTTGATGGATCATAACTGATGCGTTAAGAGCACATCATCTATTACTAAAGCATGGTTCCCACATAGCGTCAATTTACACATCGTGTGTGAAACAAATGGCTTTTAATAAACTAAACACATTTTCTATTTATAAAAAGTAGGCTGTGTCTGCCAAAAAGCTTTGTCTTACTTTAATTTATGCTGAGATGTGTCACATATTGATACAAAAATAAGATATATTAGAATACATCAGTATGTGGAAATGAGAATTAAAAACAACTAACGTGGTAATTTGCTTTTAAAAAACAAAATAGATTTTTCCTTTGTTTACCTTGCGGAGTAATATCTTTTTCATATCTTTTTCTTTTGCTTTTTTACAGCAATTTAGTTCTGTCACATAAAAAAATGTGCTCGAATTGTTCAATACAAAGCCGGAAATGCAAAAATAAAAATTTGAAGGATAGGTAGCCGTAGAAACACTACTTTCAAAAAATTATACAAAAAACCCAAAACAGAAGAAAAAACTCAGGCCTAAGACAAAACAGAAACGGAAATAGAAACCTTCAAGGAAAACCTTCAAGAAGCCAAAACCAAAAGATTACGGCAAAATATCAATATTGTGCGCAGAAAAATATTCAAAACTTAAAACGATATCAAGAAGTAAAGCAATAATTAAAGCAATTGAGAGGGTAGTATATAACGAAAATTCAAGAAAAAAATAAAGACATTGGAGGGTATCATGCCTAAAGCGCATAATGGCATTTGATTGAAAGTCTTTGTTTCCTAATTAAAAAAAATATCTAAAAAAGAAGTTCTTAAAAGAATAGTAAAGAGCTGTTTAAAAGGAAGACGAGCAAGAATAAAAGTCAAATGATAATTAAAACTGAAAACAAACAGAAATCCCAATTAATTAATAACGAGACCCGAAACGAACATAAATTACAATGAATAATCAGGTCAAACTTAAAATGAATAGAAATTATCACAAAGAGGGGTCAGATTAGCACTTTTCTCGCACTTCAATGAAAATCATTTTATTTAGAGCAATGAATTTTTATTTTTCATAGCCTCAACATAAAAAGAAAGAAGATCACAATTCTAATCAAGATTACTGAAAAGAAATAACTAAAGCAGACTGATAGCTATATATACACTGAAGTTAATCATTTCGGGAAGTCTCAGTAGTTTTGAATTGGTTAACATTACAAATACGCCCTATGAAAATCTGGATAGATATAGTCAATGGCGGTTCTAGGCCTGGGAGGGGGAGGGCAGCTGCCCCCCCCCCCCAGTTTTTTGGACATTTGACATTAAGTTCCTTTTATTATATATTTTTGCACTCCTATGGTATACCTTGCCCCCCCCTCCCGATTATGAGGCCTAAAACCGCTACTGCATATAGTGTCTTTTGATTTAGTTTAACATTCCCTTAAACAGTCCCTGAAAGTTCCAACTTAATACCCTTAGCCATTCCTGTTAGCCTTAATATCATAGGCAGTGCACTAGCGCTGCCTAAGTAAATAACGATGTGGGCACAATGTGCTTTTTTTTCTTCAGCCGGGCACTTCGTGTCGAAGAAGTTGTCGTAGAAAGTTCAAAAAAGGCTCATTCGATTGGAAATTGGAGTGGCTAGTGCCCTTTTAATAGTCGAAAGGGATTGGCAGGCAACGAGCCTCCCCCCACATGCCCCGCATTCCCCCCAACACATCCAATCAAAATTTGGATTTATCCCTTTTGTTCAGCAGAGCTGATTTGCAAATAGAAAATGTGTTTTTGAGGAGGACACTCCCCCACAACCCTCGGGGCAAGGGTTTTAAGTTATTCCCTTAGGGCATATAAGCTCGATGTTCGCACAAAGTACTATGAATTATTTTTTCCTTTAGAGCAGGGCACTTCATATGGAAGGGGTCGTCGCAGAAACTTCAAAATGGGCTCGTTCGATTGGAAATTGAGAGTTCTAGTGCCCTTTTTAATAGTCGAAAGTAATTGGAGGGCATCTAGCCCCCCCCCCCCCACGCCCATCATTCCCCCAAACACATCAAATCAAAATTTTTACATAGCCATTTTGTTCAGCGTAGATGATTTCCAGATAGAAAATATGTTTATGAGGAGGACAGTCCCCCAAAACCCTCAGGGAAAAGGTTTTAAGTTATGCCCTGGGGCCATATGAGGTTTTTATAGAAGGTGTTGTCGTAGAAGCTTCAAAAAAGGCTCATTCGATTGGAAATTCGAAGGGCTAGTACCCTTTTTAATAGTCGAAAGTGATTGGAGGGCAACTTGCCCCCCATGCCCATCATTCCCCCAAACACATCCAATCAAAATTTTGAGATAGCCATTTTGTTCAGCGTAGTTGATTTCCAGATAGAAAACATGTTTTTGAGGAGGACCATCCCCCACAACCCTTGGGGCAAGGGTTTTAAGTTATGCCCTGGGGGCATATAAGGTTTTTATAGATGGGGTTGTCGTAGAAACTTCAAAAAAGGCTCATTAGATTGGAAATTCAAAGGAATATTGCGCTTTTTAATAGTCGAAAGTGATTGGAGGGCAACTAGCCCCCCCCCCCCCACGCCCATCATTTCCCAAAACACATCCAATCAAAATTTTGAGATAGCCATTTTGTTCAGTCTAGTTGATTTCCAGTTAGAAAATATGTTTTTGAGGAGGAAACTCCCCCACAGCACTCAGGGCAAGGGTTTTTGGTTATGCCTTGGGGGCATATAAGGTTTTTAAAGAAGGCTTTGTCGTAGAAACTTCAAAAGAAGCTCATTCGATCGGAAATTCAAAGGGCTAGTGCCCTTTTTAATAGTCGAAAGTGATTGGAGGGCAACTAGTCCCCCCACACCCATCCTTCCCCCAAACACATCCAATAAAAATTTTGAGATAGCCATTTTGTTCAGCGAAGTTGATTTCCAGACAAAAAACTTATTTTTGAGGAGGAAACTCCCCCACAACCCTCAGGGCAAGGATTATAAGTTATGCCTTGGGGGCATAAAAGGTTTTTATTGAAATCTTGAATATACAAATGAATGTGAAAAAAAATACAAATGAATGTTCATTGTCAGTTTAATGTACATATACTGATATTTAGTAATCAAAATGTTAATATTATTTGATTTATTAAAGTTATAAAAGTAAAAACATTTACATTTTTTCAGTAAAGTGCAAATTTTATTCTAAAACTGGGAAGGCATAGGGGTTTTGCGCACAACTTATATTAATTTCTGCTCGTTTTGAGTTTGCCTGGGTTAATTATTGTAATTTCTGTTCGTTTTGGTTTTATTTATTCATCGAGGCTGATTTGTGGTAGTTTCACGCTTAGTAGATTATTTGATTTTATTTTTGCTCATTTTTTGTTTAATGGTGTTCTTTACTTTTTTTTGAAAAACTTATATTGTAGAAAAAGTTTTTTTTAATTAATCTGTGTCAATGGCGTAGAAAGGTTTCCTGACACCCCGGGTGAAATTGTTATTAGCAGCCTTTTTGGCTTTTCTTCCTAACGGTTTAACATACAATTAACAAAAATCGTTTAATGTGTTAACACTACGGAAACATAAAATTGACAGGAGAAATAAATTGTATATTTTAAAGAATTTGTATGTAAATATCTTAATGTAAATAACTTAATAGGTAATAAAGAATGAAAAAAAACGACATTTTAAATATAGTACTCCTATTAACATTATTATTGCTTTAATGCTATAATAATTGTGATTAGCCTATTATATGTGGCAAAGGGATTAATCAGTTATTAAAGGGCGTGTGTTAAAAGACATTACTAATTCAATCTACTAACACTTTGATCCATGTCAAAACGAAGCGGAAATGATAATAATTTTGAAAGCAACGTTTCGTGAAAATAACAACCTGACTAGTAAACATGAAAAACAAAAGAAAAAATAGTAATTTTTACAGCAATTTTTCATCCCTGCAAGGATAGCAGCCGGGGTGGTCTACACCCCCCCCCCTCCTACGCCACTGACACTTGTTTCCAAAAAATTCAGAGCCTTGATAGGTTTTTATTGAAATCTTAAATATACAAATGAATGTGAAAATAAATAGTAAACATGAAAAACAAAAGAAAAAATAGTAATTTTTACAGCAATTTTTCATCCCTGCAAGGATAGCAGCCGGGGTGGTCTACACCCCCCCCTCCTCCGACGCCACGGACCCTTGTTTCCAAAAAATTCAGAGCCTTGATAGGGTTTTATTGAAATCTTAAATATACAAATGAATGTGAAAATAAATACAAATGAATGTGCATTGTCAGTTTAATGTACATATACTGATATTTAGTAATCAAAATGTTAATATTATTTGATTTATTAAAGTTATAAAAGTAAAAACATTTATATTTTTTCAGTAAAGTGCAAATTTTGTTCTAAAACTGGGAAGGCATAGGGGTTTTGCGCACAACTTATATTAATTTCTGCTCGTTTTGAGTTTGCCTGGGTTAATTATTGTAATTTCTGTTCGTTTTGGTTTTATTTATTCATCGAGGCTGATTTGTGGTAGTTTCACGCTTAGTAGATTATTTGATTTTATTTTCGTGAAAATAACAACCTGACTGGTAAACATGAAAAACAAAAGAAAAAATAGTAATTTTTACAGCAATTTTTCACCCCTGCAAGGATAGCAGCCGGGGTGGTCTACACCCCCCCCCCTCCTACGCCACTGACACTTGTTTCCAAAAAATTCAGAGCCTTGATAGCTAACACATTCATCTTTAAGAGTATATCAGAAAGGAAGCCCAGTAACCTTGCCTTTTTAGAACCTAATTGGATCTCATGTATTTTTGGAGCCAAAAGGACATCCACAATCCTCTCTTTTCGTAGCCTAGCAAGTGCATTGATTCTTTTATGTGAAATTAATTTTTGAAAAACAAAGCTTTTCCGAGGAAAGCAAAGAGCGAAGTTGAAACGGACAAAAATTATTACTCCACAGCCTATCTAATGTATATCAATAAAACTAATACAGATAAACAAACTAATTATGTCTCCCAAGCGAGTATGTAGCCTGACAAAATAAACTAATCTGTAAAGCTTTCCATAGTCTTACACCAGTTGTGACATCAGTAACTTTAAGTATACAATTAAAATCATCTTAAAAACATAAGCGTAAAATTAAATAGTTTTATAATAACTGCAAAGTAACTGAACAGCATACAGAAATATTGGATTTATTTATCAGGTTGTATTTTGGTCTGGCCAGCTATAATACCGACAGTGAGCAATGTACAATCTTAAATTGTAATAAATATGCTTTAGTATTACTTGAAATGAGGATCAAATAAGACATAATATGCCCTCTGGAAATCTTTTTATTTCTCTCTATAGAACAGTGAATTTCAAGCTATGATACAAATTCTAAAGCTAGTTTATTAGTCCTAATACTATCAAGATGGTTTTACTTCGAACTTGTCAACAAACTAATCATGACTTGTTCTTTTCAGGTCCATGACTTGTCCTTTTCAGGACCAAAGCTAGTCATTGAACTGAGCCATTGTGCAGAAGTGATACCATATTAAACGAAACAATAAAAATAAACAACAATCCTAAAATTTACTGTTGCTTTATCTTAAAAGGGATTGATCCTAAAAGGGATTGATAATATTTTTATTCTGTAAAAAGTGTCTTTAATTGGTTTGCTTTTATTGTACCAATCCTCCTATATTATTTTGTGTTTTCAGTAAAGCGCTAGTTTTCTATAATCCTAGAAACAGAGGGAAACATGATCAGTTTGTTTATCTGTATTAGTTTTATTGATATATATTAGATAGGCTGTGAAGTAATAATTTTTGTCCGTTTTAAGTTTCAACTTCGCTCTTTACTTCCATCGGAAAAACTTTGTTTTTTTAAATTAATCTTTGTTCGTTTTTGATTAAAATTTAATGTAGAAACAACTCTGCCATGATATTTTTTATTTATACGGAGTAATGTATGTTCGTTTTAAGTTTTAATGTCACTCCTTAGTTTCAGTTGAAAACTTATTTTGAATATAATTCTAATTTACCGATCTAGGGAAGATAAGACACATCTAGAAAACACTGCAGACAACCTTGACAGCTACGAAAAACTTTCAGTCTATAACATAAATTTCGTTATCCATACTTCACAAAACAATCCATGTTCACCAGGAACGTTTGTTTTTCGATGAACAAAAAGCTGCTTTTACTCGGCCGACTTTGCCTGAAAAAGCCACAATGAAGACAGGGCTTTATAAATCGCTTACTGACTAGCAAAAACTAGAAGGCTACTGTAACAAAAGATAGCTGTTTAAGGGCCCATTTAAAGCTAATATTTATACATGATCGCTTTTTATAAATTTGACTTGATAGCACATTCCCACAGAGTGCACTTTCGGTTGTTTCCCCCATTTTTTTTTTTTTTTCAAATTAAAAACGTGCCTTTTCCAATGAAATGATAAAAAAAGGTGTTTTTCAAAAACTAGCCAGGAGCAAAAAATTAAGGGGGCCAGGACGTCCTTTCCCCTCAATTACCGTCATTAAAACTAGCACACAGGCTTTATCACAGAGTGAAGTTTTAAGGTTCAACTCAAAACTGTTGGTTATTCAAGCTAAATTTTTGGTAGATTTTCTAGTTGAAAAGTTTTTAATTTTAGTTAATTTATTTTTGCAATAATATTTTATTTTTAAGATGAGTAGGCGACTTATGAAAATTACAAAGGGTCTGGAAGGGGGAGTGTATGTGAGGGTTCTTATAAACCTCCAGTTAAGGGCTTTAAACCAAAATTCTTGCAATGGTACCATTTTATGCTTTCAAACTCTTCCACTTAAGAAGTGGCACCAAAAGTGTCAATTTTAGTGCTATTTGGCACTTATGGATGATAAGATTGATAAAAAGCACGTATATATGAGTAATAGGTATAAAATAAGCCTTCCTGGGATATGCTTTAAAAATGAGTACATCACATTTGCAAAAATAGTGGATTATCTGAAAGGTAATCAAAAGAAGGGACAAACCGTGATTGAAACAAAAAATCCAAGCTGGAATCGAACGCATAATAATCTAATTTGAAGTCCAGCACTGTACTAACAGATCCACGCCCCTAATAATGTAATTTAATATATTACTGTTTGTAGGACTTTAATTGCGTAGCTTATTAAGGGGCCTGAAAGAGGAACATGCGGGAGGTTTTCTTGCAAACCTCCAGTTTAGTGTTTTGGACCATAATTATTACAATGATACTGTTTTATACTTCCAAGAATTTCCACTTAAGAAGTGGCACCAAAGATGTTGTTTTCAGTGCTCACTTACGAATGATAGAATTGATAAAAAGCACGTATTGATATGAGCAAAAGTTTTCAAATGAGCCATTAGACATCACTCTAAAAGTTCTGATAGCTCACCAGCCCCAACTTTTCCACTTGAGACATGGCGCTAAACGTTTCGTTTTGTGCCATTTGAAACTTGCAAATGGTGGAATTTATAGGAAGAACGTAGATATGAGCAACATTTTCTGTATGAGCTATCAAAAATCTATCTAAGATGTTCTGGTACCCCTTGAGAAACGGCATAAAAAGTGTCCTTTTCGGGGCATATGGCACTTGCAAATGGCAGAATTTATGTAAACCACGTATATATGAGAAATAGCTTTTGAATGAGCTCTTAAGCATCTCTCTATAATGTTTTTCTAGTAACTCGCTAGGCCTTGAAAAAAGAAGAAAAAAAAGACCGTTTTAACGTTTTTTAAGTTTTAGTTGCTATGTGATGTGGCTTGCTCTTTACTATAGGTTTCAGCTAATGCTTCAACCATAACAAAGAGTTCATTGCAAATTCTCCCCAGAAACTAGTTAACATTGAAATCTGTGAAATCTAATAGATGGTAGAATTTGTAAAGACCTAGTAAATATAAGCAATAGCTTTTAATTGAGTCATTAAACATCTATCTACGATGGTCTAGTAGCCTGCTAATGTTTCAGTAGCTTACTGATGAGCAGAAGCTTTGTGAAATTTACTAAGGGAGCTGGGAGGGGGTGTACGGGAGGAGTTCTTGTAAGCCAATATTTAAGGGTTCTGGAACATATCTATTACAATAGTACCTGTTTTGTACTTAAGAGTTTTTCCATTCTGATTTAAGAAGTGGCACCAAAAGTGTTGTTTTCAGTGCTATATCACACTTACGAATGGTAGAATTGATAGAAAAAAACACGTAGATATGACAATAGCTTCAAATAAGCCATTAAACATAATTCTTATAAGTTCTGCTAGCCCAATAACCCCAGCTTTTCTACTTGAGACATTGCACCAAAAGTGCCATTTTACTGCCATTTGGAACTTGTAGATGGTGGAATTTATAGGAAGAACGTAGACATGAGCACTATCTTTATATGAGCAATACAAATCTGAATACGATGCTCTGGTAGCCTGGTAGTGCCACCCCTTGAGAAATAGCACAAAAGTGCCATTTTAGTGCCATATGGCTCTTGCAGATGGCAGTATTTATAAAAAGCACGTAGATATTAGAAATAATTTTTGAATGAGCCATTAAGCATCTCTATGATGTTCTGGTAACCCGCTAGGCCTGGAGAAAAAAAAACAGAAAAAAGGGAGACAGATCAGTGCTACCGATGCAAAAAAGTGATTTCCCTTGTTTTTGCAGGAAAGCGGCTGTAATTTCCCTATATAAGGTTTTAGACCATGCTGATTCAATGGTACAGTTTGGTCTGACGTAATTTTCGAGGGGTTTCAGGCTTTTTTTCGAAATCACCATAAATTTCGTTTCGCAATAAACTTTTATTTTTAAGACGACCAAAATAACAGTTACTATTCCCGAATCAGTGTCACATGAAACTTATTTTTGTCACAGTTACTATACGCTGTGGTTCGCTATTTACTAGGTTGCAGCTACCGCTGGAACCATGATTTTAAGCCCTTAAAAAAATAAAATTTTCCGAGTCCCAAAATTAATTACAAGTTGTTTTCTGTCTCTCTGTGTTAGAACTATAATTTTAGGTACGTCCTCTATTTTTCACCTTTCTACATTAATCTACTTACCTTTGCTTGGGATGTATTTCGCGTGTATAGTGTACATGTCCAGCTGACTTCCTTTCATACCCTGTTACGATCGGCTTAAGGTTCGTATTTCCACCTCTACCTACCAACTGCGATTAGAAGTCAGATAGTGCGGTACCTAGATAACCCAAATTTGACTTTTATATATTAGTAACTATGAAATCCCAGTCTCTCTGAAGCGCTTTGTTAGAAGTTCTTAGAACTTTTCCGTACCTGACAAGCACACACATTTTTATTTTTGTAGTATTTTCCTCAAAGTTATGCAACTTAAATCAGAAAGTTATTTTTTCCCCAGTCTAGTCTTGAACAGAATTGAAAAGCTTCATTTACGAGTTGTTAAGCAACCTCGAAAAAATAGTTTCTAGAAAAACATTGTAACGACAGATGTTGCGGAATTGAAACATGGATTGAAAAACAAAGCTAGGTATGTTGTCTCTGATTTTTATTTATTATTTTTCCCCTTAAAAAGTACGATTATACACTCGTATATACACTTTACGCCATGTTTATAAATAAATGTAATTGAGAGAGAGGGAGAGAAAGAGAGAGTGAAAGATAGGGGAACATCAAGAGAACGGTTTTTCCTTACCAAATTTCTAATTAAGTCTAATATTTGTACATCACTAGGGTTAGAATTCTAGTAAGGAGGAGTTGCAACCTCCTGGAACCGTTGGTGTTCGCCATCGTTTACCTCCCACTGAGATTATCCAAAAAGAACAAAGCAAGTGTAAATGGTTTGAAATGAATTATGTTTTTCTGGCTTTAAAGCCCTGACGTTTTTAAAGCTCCTATCTCGCATTGTTCAAACGGTCCACACAGAAATCATCCATCCCATACGGACTTCAAGGTCCCAAAATTAGGTTTAATGGTTCCAATTATGGAAAACATAAATCAGGACTTTATAGTACATAAATTACTAATAAAATAATTTATTTTAATAGCACGAATTTGCTGATTTCTCCGTGCTGATTGGAGAAAAAGAGTGTTTGGCCCGTTTGGGGCTTCAAGAACCGATACAACCCACTTTCGAAATATTATTCTTCTGTTAGGTTTATTTCGCCAAGCATACATTCCCTTTAAGTTGTTAGCTGATCGAATAAAAAACAAAGTTGGGCCTATTTTGGCTGTTGACAATCAATGCAACAATTTGTTTATATAACGTTTGCTTAAATAGAGGTCTCTTTGTCCCCGTCTGCATGCCCTGTAATTCTAAGTCATTCAGAGAAAAAAAATTATTTGGCCCATTATCAGGAGTCAGGTACAATCCAATCAATCTTCGAAACATTTTGCTTTCATTGAGGTCTACTTTGCCCTGTCTACATGCCCTATAAGTTACAAACCTAAAACGAACCAAAAATGGGACCATGGTCGGGCATTACGCACCGAGGCAGCTAGAGTTCATTTCAAATTCGCTTTCTGCAAAGAGATCCACTTGATCAAGAACTTATGAATGTCGTTTTCCAGATGGATTGGAGAGACTCGATATAAGGCGGATAGCTAACTGAAGTTTTTGGCCCCATCATCGCCTTGTAAATACAAAATATGAAACCTCTTTTGAAACACTCCGAAAGTTTCATCTTGATTCCATCTGTCGTTAACATTATATTGTAGACATACAATTTTGATAACTTGGATACACAGTTTCTTTTGATTTACCTCTATCATTCCCCCAAGCCAAAATTCGTGGTCTAATTGGAACTCTAGCATCCCACAAAAATCAAAACCCTAAGCCTTAAGCTGTTCCCTAGGCATTGAAGATACGGTGTTCTGATAACCTGGATGCATATAGTGTTTAAAGTGATCTACCCTTTCACCCAAGCCACATATAAATGTTAACTTATTTCCCTATCGACAAGGGTAGGCTAATTATTATCCAGATATAATACATATACACTATTTTAAAATCCCGGGTACACGTGATTTCTATTGATCTACGTCGCTGCTTCACCGGGAGAAGATTTTAGTCTAACAGGGGCTCCTAGTGCCTGATCACGAATTTCTAACAATCTGGCACCCAGATTTATACCAAATAGTTAGGCCCTTACTCTCTGCCACATAAACCCGAGTCAAAATTTGAGGTCCGCTTCTTTCCCCTCAGTAATCCTTACAAGTTTGAACTTGATCCCAAAAACCATTCCCACGATAGTCCAGATACGCTGTTTTGATAACCTGTTAACACATAGGGTCTTTTGATTCACCTTACTCCTTAACTGTAACCGTAACCTTAGCCGTAACCGTATGTTGTAAGTCTCATAGAAATTTATAGTGCAAAACATTAGGCGGATCGAAGACAAAACGATTTTAGCCCCCTCCCTCCTTCCCAGGTTAAAATTTCTTTTTCCAGGTTAAAGTTTGAGGTCCACGTGGTCTTTCTAGCACCATCAGAAAGTTTCAAAGTAATACCCAGAATGTGGGTCCCAGATTTAAAAAAAAGAAAGTTTTTTTCAACTGAAAGTTAGGACCAACATTAAAACTTAAAATGAACAGAAAATTTTCCGTATATGAAGGGGTTGCCCCTTCCTCAATACCTCGCTCTCAACGCTAAAGCTTTTTAGAACTTAAGAAAGAAACTTCTTCTAACTATACGGTCCTTGTGTTTCAGGAGTCGTTCTTAATTTCTGATCGTTTTTCAAATAATATTTGGAAATCCGGCCCCCTCCTTGGGAAATTCTCTCCATTCACGAAAATTCCTGCAAGTTAAGTCCTTCCAACGTAAAATGCACTCCCCCCGCAAAATTCCCCCCGGACCATTCGATCGTCACAGAGAAAATTCCACCGGAAAATTTGCTGCGGACACCTGAGAAATTTCTCCTTAGCATACTTTCATTTGAAAAAGACTTTAATTTCTGATCGTTTTCAAAATCATACCGGAAATCCCCCTCCTTGGTAACTTTTCCCGGAAATCTTCCAACCCCTCGTGGAAAACTGCTCTCGCTTAAATTCCCCCATGGAAAAATTTCCCGCGGAATTCCTCATAGAGAATTTTCCTTGTGGAATCCCCCCGTGGGGAATTTCTCCCACGGAAAACTCAAAACCCCCAGGGAAAAATCCTCTAGACATTTCCAACCCCGCTGAAAATTTCCTTGGAGCATCCCCACATGTCAAAATGGGTGGCCGGCGTTTACACACCTCCCTCTGACGATTAACCCTCCCCCCGGAAAATACCCCCCTCGGAAAATACTCCCGCGGAAAATCCCCCCTGCGGAAAATAACCCCTCCTCCCTCCCCGGTAATTTCTCTCCCAAAGAAAATTATCCCCGTGGAAAACACTCCCAAGCAGAAACCCCCCCTTCCGTAAAAAAAGGTGTCGATATACTTCCCAATAACAAATTCTATACGACATAACTTAGAGCCCTTTCCCCAGGGGCTACGGGAGGTTAATTTTTTTACGAAACGTATAATTATTGGACCTTTCAACTATGCTGAACATAACAGCTATCTCAAAATTTTGATCAGGCATTTTTTCTGGGGGGGGGGCATCAGAGGAGAGCCAGTTACCTACCAATCTTTTTGATCACTTCAAAAAGGCACTAGATTTTTTTTATTTCCGATCAAATGATCGCTCTCCCAATCTTCTAGAATCACTTGTTCTATATGATCACTCATGGAAAAAAAAACAACAAAAAACAAAGAAAGAAACGAACACGCATCCATGATTTGTCTTCGGGTAAAAAAAAAGCGTACAACACTTTCCCAGGGCTGTGGGGGGATGCGTTGACCCCAGAGTTTTTGTTATTTGATATATAAAATTCCACCGGAAAATTTGCTGCGGACGCCTGAGAAATTTCTCCTTAGCATACTTTCATTTGAAAAAGACTTTAATTTCTGATCGTTTTCAAAATCATACCGGAAATCCCCCTCCTTGGTAGCTTTTCCCGGAACTCTTCCCACCCCTCGTGGAGAATTGCTCTTGCTGAAAATTCCCCCATGGAAAATTTTCCCGCGGAATTCCTCATAGAGAATTTTCCTTGTGGAATCCCGCCGTGGGGAATTTCTCCCAGGGAAAACTCAAAACCCCCAGGGAAAAATCCTCTAGACATTTCCAACCCCGCTGAAAATTTCCTTGGAGCATCACCACATGTCAAAATGGGTGGCCGGCGTTTACACCCCCCCTCTGAAGATTACCCCTCCCCCCGAAAAATACCCCCCTGCGTAAAATAGCCCCTCCTCCCTCCCCGGTAAATACCCCCCCCCCCCCCCCCCCGCGGAAAATAAAGATTTCCAAATTTGAGAATTTTATTTGAGTTTTATTTTTTTTTATTTCCGCAGGGGGAAGGAATTTTGGTATTTGCGTATTATGCGCCACTCACTCAAGTTTACGCTGTGTAAAATTCGAGAACAAACCGGTTTCTTCGTTAGTTTCTTTCATCTTAGCATGAGACAAGACAGACAAGTAACAGAATAGATGGGAAATATATAATTTGGGATATATATTTGCACCTAAGGGGAGTGGTGGTAAAGTATTTGGACAGTTTGAAGTCGGAAAACAATTGTTTATAGGTATGGACACTAAAAAATTACATAAGAATAGCGAGGTATATGGAAATTTTGTTAAAAAAAAAAAAAAAAAAAAAGAAAAAAAAATCCCGGTATAAAGAAAATGTCATGTTTAATTTAAGTTTTTTTTTTCAAGTGTTAGGTTTTTTTTTCAACGACTGATTTTCCAAGTATTAAGTACTATTATTAGATTAACGTAGTGTTTCATTTAAAAGTTTTATGATGATCGCTGATTAAAGTTTATTTTATTTGTGCCAGTAGAGATGACCCTGAAGGTCCGAACGGGACTCCTTATATGGGCAGAGTCCCTGGGGAGAACACGTGGTTAATGGGGTCAATGACCTAAATTTCCAAGGTCGATGTTGTTGTTGTTGTAAGTGCACGCTCTCAGTGAATGTCAAGGTCGATGTTGTTGTTGTTGTTTTTGGCACGCTCTCAGCGAATGTTATGAGTTTCCAGGAATTTGGAACACCTGTGCTGTCGACCTCAATTCCCCAATCGTGAATCAATAATTCCCCTTAGAAACAACAAATTAATTCCCCTTTCTTGACAGATCAATCAACCAATGACATCATCTGTCAGACTTTAAAAATTTTCACCTAGAAACGATTTTCCAGGAATAGATCCAAGTCATTAATGTCTTTGCCTCGGAAACAACTCTTTTGGTCGAACTCCAAAGAATATTAATAGCCAAAGGCCATGGAAACAATTCTCCAAGAAACATCATAGCGATGAATTGTTTTAGCGCGCGAATCAGGTTTCTTATTAATTTGAAATGCATTAGCGCAGAGATGCCAAAAACAAAAGGAAAACGCTGAATTACGTTTAGGGATTATTTGGGCGAAACCGTTTTAGACTGGTTATGGAACTATTTCGGCGAAACAGTTAGAGACATTTTAAAAGATGATTTTTGAAGAGATTTTAGAAGAGAATTTAATGGTGAAACTCTGTGGTCGTTATAATACACAAGTTTCATTTGAACAGTGTTGTGAGGTCCTCTAACCCAACCCCAAAGGGTTCCAATCCTCCTACCCCAACCCCGAAGGAAGCCCCCGGTCCCCAAAGGCTTCCCAAGCTCCCAAAGGGCCACCGGCGCCCCCCAAAGCCCACCCAGACCCCCCAAGGCCAACCCTGGGCCCCCCCAAGGTCCATCGAGCTCCCGAAGGACCAGCGGGGTCCCAATGGCCCTCCCCCGGTCCCCAAAGGTCCCCAGGCCCCCAACTGCCCCCCCGGACCCCCCAAGGCCCTCCCTGTGCCCCAAAGGCCCTCCCTGTGCCCCCAAGGCCCCCCCCCCGCCCCCCAAGGGCCCCCGGCCCCGCGAAGTGCACCCGGGCTGCGCCGGGGGCCCGACAAGCGCCGCCGGATGTGCCGCCGGGATGCGCCGCAGGTCAGGAAAGCGCCGCAGGGGATGCACCACAGGGAGGCACCGCAGGAAAGCACCGCAGGATGCGCCGCAGGGGTGCGCTTAAAAAAAAAAGTAAAGTAAAAAGTAAAAATTTCGAAATGTTATCCCCCAAACGCCCTCCTCAGCCCCCCAAAGGCCCTCCCCTGGTCCGCAAAGGTCCCCCGGGCACCCAAAGGGCCACCCCGCCCCCAAGGGTCCCCCGGGTTCCCAAAGGTCCATCCCCGGGCCCCCAAGGTCCACTGGGCTCCCAAACGCCCACCCCCGGCCCCCCAAGGTCCACCGGGCTCCCAACATATCCCCCTCTCCTCAAGGGTCCCCGGATTCCCCAAACGCACTCCCTGGGCCCCAAAGGTCCTCCCCAGGTCCCCATACATGCACAAAAAAACTTACACAAACACAAAAACTTACACACACACACACAAACTTACACACACACAAGAAAAAAAAAACAAACACACGAAAAATTACACACACTCTAAAAAACTAACACACACACACACAAAAAATAACACACACACACACACACACACACAAACTGACACATGCACACGAAAACTAACATTCACATAAAAAAAAACATGCAAACAAAAACTTACACACACACACACACAAAACAAACACAAACACACAAACAAAAAAACACACACACACCCAAAAACATAAACACACACAAAAAAAAAAACACAAACACAAACAAACACAAAATAACACATGAAAACAAAAAAACTCACACACACACACACACAAAACTTACACACACACACACACACACACACAAACTTACACACGCACACACTAAAACTTACACACACACTCCAAAACATACACACACAAAAACTTACACACACACACACACACACAAAAAACTAAACACACACACACACACACAAAAAACTTACACACACACAAAAAAACACACACACACACACACACACACAAACTTACACACACACACAAAAAACTTACATCCACACGCTTAGACACACAAAAACTTACACACACACACACACACAATTACACAAACATACAAAAACTTACATGCACACAATATCTTACATGCAAACAATAACTTACACACACACAAAAACTATCACACACGCACAAAAAATTACACAAACACAAAAAACCATAAAATAAAAAAAACATTAAATATTAAAAACAATATTCAAAAAATTATATAAAATACAATATCTTACACACACACACACAAACTATTACACACACACACACACAAAAAATTACACTCTAACACGAAACATAAAATAACAAAAATAATTAAAAGAAAACAAAAACATAAACACACACACACACACAAAAATAAAAAACACACACACACTAAAACTAACACACACACGCCAAAAAATACAAACAAAAAAAAAATTAAACCCACAAACACAAAAACACAATAACACATGAACACAAAAAAAACTAACAAAAAATCGCACAAAAAATTGTACAAACAAACACACACAAAAAAATTAAAAAAACACAAAAGAAAACTAAAACACAAACTCAAAAACTAAAACACATAAAAAATGACACACACACACACACACACACAAAAAAATAAACATCCACACGAAAACTTACATGCACACAAAAACTTACATGCACAAAAAAACTTACACACACACACACAAACACACAAAACTTATACACACAAAAACAAGAAAAAACACACACACACTCAAAAACTAACACACACACAAAAAATTACACACACACAAAAAAAAAATTAAAAATGAACACAAAAAAAACTCACACACACACACACAAAACTAACACACAAACACACACAAAAAAATAAAAAATAAAAACCCGAAAACTAAAACACAAACGCGACAAAAATTACACACACAAAAACTACAAAATGCACAATAAAACTAACACACACACACACACTAAAACAAACACACACACGAAAAAAATAAAATACACACACACACAAAAACTTACACACACACACACACACACACTTACACATGCTCACGAAAACTAACATTCACACAAAAAATTAAATTCACACAAAAACTAAAACACACACACACACACACAAAACTTACACACACACACACACACACTAAAACTCACACACACACCCCAAAACTTACACACACACAAAAACTTAAACACACACACACACAAACACAAAAACTTAAACATGAACACAAAAAAAACTCACATACACACGCACAAAAACTTACACACACACACACAAACACAAAACTTACACACACACAAACGAAAACTTACACACACACACGCCAAAACTTACACACACACACACGAAAACTTACACACACACACGCCAAAACATACACACAAAAAAAAATACACACACACACACACACACATACACACAAACTTACACACACACACACACAAAAAACTTACAAACACAAAAACTTACACACACACAAACTTACACAAACAAAAAGAAAACAAAAAGCATAACTAAAAATAATATAAAAACAAAAAATAACACGCACACACAAAAAATAACACACGCACTCAAAAAAATACAATCACAAAAAAGCTTACAAGCACACAAAAACAAACACACACAAAAAAACTGACACACACACACAAAAACTTACACACAAACACAAAAACTTACACACACACACACGAAAACTGACACACACACGCAAAAACAAACACACACACACATAACACACACACACACACAAAAACAAAAACTTACACATGAACAATAAAAATTACAGTCACACAAAAACTTATAAACAAACACACCAAAACTTACACACACACGAAAAAACTTACACAAACAAAAGCTTAGACACACAAAAACTGACACACACACACAAAAAAAAACATACAAAAATACGCACAAACTAAAAAACACACACACAAAAACACACACACAACAAAAAGAAGTTAGGTGTATGATTAGGATAGGTTAGATTAAGTTAGGTTAGGCTAAGTTAGGTTAGGAGAGGTTAGCCTACGGCCGCGCGCGAACGTAGGCTAACCTATCCTAAAAAAACTTAGACTCACATACCTGTATCTAATCAAACCTAACAAAAAAAAACAAATAACATTTTGCCTTACTCTCACCTAACATAAGCTAACCTAAGTGAAGCGTACGTGGGCTAACCTAACTTAACCTAACCTAACTTAATCTAGCCTAACCTAACCTAACCGTACGCGCCGGAAAAGGTTAGGTTAACTTATCATGGGCGCTCATGATAAGTTAACCTAAACCAACTTAAACATGTAGAAACGTTTCTATTTATTTATTAACTTTTATTTATACCTAACCTATTGTTTTGGAGTTTAGAATAATGAGTTTGAACGATTGCCCTTAATAATAAAACGAGTCCCTCGTTTTCTAATTTTAAAATTACAGGGGTAAATACATAAGACAAAGGAGCTAAAATTTAATTTTAAATTATAATAGAACTTTAAATTTTTAATCTATTTGAGAATAAAACAGAACCGAAGCGGGACCTTTTATTTGCTTGGAAAAACTAGAAGATAAATTTGAATGTCTTTTGTCTTTGATAAATTAATAGCTCAAGAGTGAGCTTTTTTCATTTTCATTCACGTAACCACGTCCAAATTAACCTTAAAAAATGAAATAAGGCTATGTTAACTGTGCAAATTTTATTCAACATATCCGACAAAGCGCTGGAGGGGTGCATTCCTGTCGACTTTGGAGGATGTTTCCTCATTTTTCGATAGTCATGTTAATGTTCTCATGCTCTTTTCTCGAGGTCATTCCTTTTAGCTGATAACACTAACAACAAAACTTAAACGTAAATAAATATAGGCTTTTTCTCAATATTTAGAATAAAAAAAAAAATTTAAAGTGTGGGACTCGGACCCAAGACCTCGTATGGGGACCAGATCTTGATTCTAGCGTCTTTACCACTCGGCCTACCTGACTTTTAAACAATTCTTGATCATATTCATATTGTAATTCAGTTTAATTGGTAAAGTTCAGAATTGAGCTAACTTTTTCTCTTCTTTAAGAAAATTCAGAACCTCGTCTAAATTAACCTTAAAAATGAAATAAAGCTATGGCGACTTTGCATATTTTATTCAACATGTCTGACATAGCGCTGGATGGGTGCATTCCTGTTGACTTTGGGAGGATGTTTCCCCATTTTTCGATAATCATGGCAATTTTCTCAAGCTCTGTCTCAAGGTCATAGCTTTTGACTGACAACACTAACATCAAAACTTAAACGGTCAGAAATATAGGCTGTTTCCAAAGATTTAAAATAAGAAAAAAAATTGTCAGGTGTGGGACTCGAACCCACGACCCCATATGGGGACCAGATCCTAAGTCTAGCGCCTTAACCACTCGGCCAACCTGAATTGTAAACAATTCCTGATCATATTCATATTGTAATTCATTTTCATTCGTAAAGTTCAGAATTGAGCTAACTTTTTTCTCTTCTTTAAGAAAATTCAGAAGAGAATTTGAACATTTCCACTTTTCTATTTTTTTTTTTATTTAATCTATTAAAGACCCTAACAATTTAGGTTCTGCATAAATCCTTTTACAGAAGTTATTTAGTGAAATCACAAGACATTATTAAATAAAAAAAGTACATAAGAAAAAAATTGTCAGGTGTGGGGTTCGAACCCACGACCCCGTATGGGGACCATATCTTGAGTCTAGCGCCTTAACCACTCGGCCAACCTGACTTGTAAACAATTCCTGATCATATTCATATTGCAATTCAGTTTCTTTCTGTGTGTGTCGTCTCTTAGTGTTTGTTATCCCTGTGTGTTAGTCGTCTCTCTCTGTGCGTGTGCGCACACGTAACCTCGTCTAAAGTGAATTTCACCCATTCAGTCTGGTTGACTAAGACCCCTAGTTTGAGCTAGTGAATTTCCCTCATTCTGGTTGGTGGACTGAGACCCAAATTCTGATCTAGTGAAGTTACACCATTCAGGCTGGTCGACTAAGACCCCAATATTGAGCTAGTGGATTTCCACAATTCAGGCTGGTGGACTAAGACCCCAATTCTGAGCTAGTGAATTTCCACCGTTCAGGCTGGTGGACTGGGACGCCAATACTGAGCTGGTGGACTAAGACCCCAATTTTCCAACTCTTGCATTTTATGACAGAAATTCAAAATGAACTTCGAAAAATCAAGAGAATGTAACTGTGAGAAGGTAAAGCACAACAAGTCACTAATGAAATATTCCAACTCTTGCATTTCACGACATAAATTCAAAATAAAATTTGAAAAATAAAGAGAATGTAACTTTGATATAGTAAAGCACAAAAAAAAACTACTGAAACATAACTGTGCATAAACATTGTAATTTTTCGTCTAATTGAGTGTGTAAGTTTTTGTGTGCATTTAAGTTTTCTTGTGCATGTGTAAGTTTGTCTGTGTGTGTGTGTGTGTGCGTGTGTGTATAAGTGTGTGTGTGTGTGTGTATGTGTGTGTCTGTGTGTGTGTGTGTGTGTGTGTGTGTGTGTGTGTGTGTGTGTTTGTGAGAGTGAGTGTGGGATTGTGTGTGAGTGTGTGTTTTTGTGTGTGTTAAAGAGTGTGGGAGTGAGTGAGTGAGTGTTTGTGTGAGTGTGAGTGTGTGTGTGAGTAAGTGTGTGGGAGTTTTTATGTGGGTGTTTGTATATTTATGTGTGTATGTGTGAATTTGACTGTGTGTGTGAGTGTGAGTGTGTGTATGTGTGTTTGTTTGTGTGTGTATGTGTGTGTGTGTGTGTGTGTGTGTGTGTGTGTGTGTGTGTGTGTGTGTGTGTGTGTGTGTGTGTGTGTGTGTGTGTGTGTGTGTGTGTGTGTGTGTGTGTGTGTGTGTGTGTGTGTGTGTGTGTGTGTGTGTGTGTGTTTGTCTGTGTGTGTGTGGGTGTGGGCGTGTGTGCGAGCTAGCGCGTGTGTGCGTGAGTGTGTGTGTGTGTGTGTGTGTGAGTGTGAGTGTGAGAGTGATTGTGTGAGTGATTGAGTTAGAGTCTGTCAGAGTTTGTTTGAGAGTTAGTGTGTGAGTGAGTGTTTGAGTGAGTGTGTTTTAGGTTGTGGGATGGTGAGGGGTTGTGGGGTGGTGTGTTTGCGTGTGTGTGTAAGTTTTTGTGTGTGTGTGTGTAAGTTTTCGTGTGTGTGTGTGTGTGTAGTGTTTGTGTGTGTGTGTGTAAGCTTTTGTGTGCGTGTGTGTGTAAGTTTGTGTGTGTGTGTGTGTGTTCGTGTGTGTGTGTAAGTTTTGTGTGTGTGTGTGTAAGTTTGTGTGTGTGTGTGTGTGAGTTTTGTGTGTGTGTGTAAGTTTGTGTGTGTGTGTAGGTTTCTGTGTGTGTGTGTGTAAGTGTGTGTGTGTGTGTGTGTGTGTGTAAGCTTTTGTGTGTGTGTGTAAGTCTTGTGTGTGTGTAGTGTGTGTGTGTGTGTGTGTGTGTTTGTGTGTGCTGTAAGTTTTCGTGTGTGTGTGTAAGTTTTGTGTGTGTGTGTGTGTTTGTGTGTGTGTGTGTGTGTGTGTGTGTGTGTGTGTGTGTGTGTAAGTTTGTGTGTGTGTGTGTGTGTGTGTGTGTGTGTGTGTGTAAGTTTTTGTGTGTGTGTGTGTGTGTGTAAGTTTTTGTGTGTGTAAGTTTTTTGTGTGTGTGTGTAAGTTTTTTTGTGTGTGTAGTTTTGTGTGTGTGTGTGTGTAAGTTTTGTGTGTGTGTGTGTAAGTTTTTGTGTGTGTTTGTTTTTTTTTGTGTGTTTGTTTGTTAGTTTTTTTGTTTGTGAGTTTTTGTGTGTGTGTGTGTGTTTTTGTTTGTTTTTTTTAGTTTTTGTGTGCTTGTAATTTTTTTGTGTGTTTGTGTGTAAGTTTTTGTGTTTGTGTGTGTGTGTGTTAGTTTTTGTGTTTGTTAGTTTTGGTTTTTGTGTGTGAGGTTTCGTGTGTGTTTGTGTTTGTTTTGTGTTTGTGTGTGTGTGTTTTTTTGTGTGAGTGTGTGTGTGTGTGTTTTTGTGTTGTTGTGTTAGTTTGTGTGTGTGTGTGTGTGTGTGTGTAAGTTTTTGTGTGTGTGTAAGTTTTTGCGTGTGTGTGTTTGTTTTTTGTTGGCTTTTTTGTTTTTTTGTTTGTGTGTGTGTGTGTGTGTGTGTGTAAGTTTTTGTGTGCCTGTTAGTTTTTGTGTGCATGTAAGTTTTCGTGTGCTGGTGTTTGTTTTTTTGTGTGCTTGTGTGTGTATGTTTGTGTGTGTGTGTGTGTGTGTAAGTTTTGGCGTGTGTGTGTTAGTTTTCGTGTGTGTGTGTGTAAGTTTTCGTGTGTGTGTGTGTTTGTGTGTGTGTAAGTTTTGCGTGTGTGTGTGTTTCGTGTGTGTGTGTGTAAGTTTTGTGTGTGTGTGTGTGTAAGTTTTTGTGTGTGTGTGTGAGTTTTTTTTTTGTTAATGTGTAAGTTTTTTTGTATGTGTGTGTGTGTGTGTTTTAGTTTTTGTGTGTGTGTAATATTTTGTGTGTTTGTGTGATTTTTTGTGTTTGTGTGTGTTTGTTTTGTGTGTGTTTGTGTGTGTGTGTTAGTTTTGTGCGTGATTGTAAGTTTTTGTGTGCATGTAAGTTTTCGTGTGGATGTGTATGTGTTTTTGTGTGTATTTGTGTTTAAGCTTTTGTGTGTGTGTAATTTTTGGCGTTTGTGTTTAAGATTTTGTGTGTGTTTGTGTTTGTAAGTTTTTTTGTGTGTGTGATTTTTTGTGTGTGTTTGTGTGTGTTTGTTTGTGTGTTTGTTTGTTTGTGTTTGTGTGTGTGTTTGTTTGTGTGTGTTAGTTTTGGCGTGTGTGTGTGATTGTTCGTGTGTGTGTGTGTGTAAGTTTTGTGTTTGTGTGTGTGTTTGTATGTTTTTGTGTGAGTGTAAGTTTTTATGTTAATGTAAGTATTAGAGTGAATTTGTAAGTTTTTGTGTGTGTGTGTTAGAATGATTGATTGCTTTTGTTTTTAAGTTTTGGAGTGTGTGTGTAAGTTTTTGTGTGTGTGTGTGTATGTTCTTGTGTGTGTGTGTGTGTAAGTTTTTGTGTGTGTGTGTATTTTTGTTTGTTTGTTTGTTTTAGTTTGTTTGTGTGTGAATGTTTGTTTGTGCATGTGTGTTTGTGTTTGTGTAATTTTTTGCGTGTGTGTGTGTAAGTTTTTGTGTGTGTGTGTGTAAGTTTTTGTGTGTCTAAGCTTTTGTGTGTGGATGTAAGTTTTTTGTGTGTGTGTAAGTTTGTGTGTGTGTGTGTAAGTTTTTGTGTGTGTGTTTGTGTAAGTTTTTTTGTGTGTGTTTGTGTGTGTGTGTTTGTGTGCGTGTAAGTTTTTTTGTGTGTAAGTTTTGTTTGTGTGTGTGTATGTTTTTTTGTGTGTGTGTGTTTGTGTTTGTGTTTGTGTGTGTGTGTGTATGTTTGCGTGTGTTCGTGTGTAAGTTTTGTGTGTGTGTGTGTGTTTGTAATTTTTGTGTGTGTGTAAGTTTTGGTGTGTGTGTGTAAGTTTTCGTGTGTGTGTGTGTGTGAGTTTTTTGTGTGTGTGTGTAAGTTTTTGTGTGTGTGTGTTTTT
>NC_142800.1:81426979-81451979 GCF_049724085.1 Artemia sp. Qi Xiang Cuo
AATATTTTGTATTTTTTCTAACTTTTGTGTGTTTTTCCAATAGAATGGTTCATATTTAAAACAATTTCCAATTGCCTGTTGAAAATGTGTATGAATTCTTCATTTTTACCTTTATTGCAGAGGTAACAAAGGAACATTTTGAATTTTTTCTTATGGTTGTGGGTTTTTGTAACAGAATGGCGCATATTTAAAACTCTTATCATTAGCTAGTTGAAAGTGTGTATGAATTCTTCATTTTTAGCCGTTTTGCAGAGGTAATAAAGGAATATTTTGTATTTTTTCTAACTTTTGTGTGTTTTCGCAACAGAATGGCTCATATTTAAAACACTTACCCTTAGCTAGTTGAAAATGTGTATGAATTCTTCATTATTAGTCGTACTTCATATTTAATAAATTTATATTTTGTATTTTTTCTTACTATTTTTTTTTGTCTCTTTATTTTTGCTATTATATAATAAACTTTACCTTTATATATATGATATTGAGTATTAATTGTTCATTTTAGACGTAATGCAGAGATAATAAAGGAACATTTTGCATTTTTTTTCACTTTTGTGTGTTTTCGCAACAGAATGGCTCATATTTAAAACACTTACCCTTAGCTAGTTGAAAATGTTTATGTATTCTTAATTTTTAGCCGTATAGCAGATGTAATTCATGTTTATTTTGTATTTTTTTCTAAATTTTTTGTGTTTTCGCACAAGAATGGCCCATATTTAAAAATTTTCCCTTTAGCTAGTTGAAAATGTGTATGAATTCTTAATTTTTACCCGTATTGCAAAGATAATAAAGGACTATTTTGTATTTTTTCTAACTTTTGTGTGTTTTCGCAACAGAATGGCTCATATTTAAAACACTTACCCTTAGCTAGTTGAAAATGTGTATGAATTCTTCATTTTTAGCCGTTTTGCAGAGGTAATAAAGGAATATTTTGTATTTTTTCTAACTTTTGTGTGTTTTCGCAACAGAATGGCTCATATTTAAAACACTTACCCTTAGCTAGTTGAAAATGTGTATGAATTCTTCATTTTTAGCCGTATTTGCAGAGGCAATAAAGGAACATTTTGCATTTTTTCTAACTTTTGTGTGTTTTCTCAATAGGATGTTCCTTAATTAAAAAATATAACCTTTATATTGAAGATATTTTTAATGTAGAATAATAAAATATCATGAGTTGTTATTTTTAAATTTTACATTTTGCATTTTTTCATACTGTTTATTTTTTTAGCAATAGACTGGTTCATATTTAAAAAATTCAACCTTTAGCTAGTTGAAAATGTGTATGAATTCTTCATTTTTACCCATATTGCAGAGGTAATATAGGGATATTTTATATTCTTTCTAACTTTTGTGTGTTTTCGCAACAGAATGGCTCATATTTAAAACACTTACCCTTAGCTAGTTGAAAATGTGTATGAATTCTTTATTTTTAGCCGTTTTGCAGAGGTAATAAAGTATCATTTTTCATTTTTTCAAACTTTTGTGTGTTTACGCAATAGAATGGCTCATATTTAAAAAATTTACCCTTTAGCTAGTATAACATGTTTATTAATTATTAATTTTTATCAGTATTTCATATGGTATAAATGTACATATTGCATATTTTATAACTTTTGTGTGTTTTCGCAATAGAATGGCTCATATTTAAAACATTTACCCTTTAGCTAGTTGAAAATGTGTATGAATTCTTCATTTTTAGCCGTTTTGCAGAGGTAATAAAGGAATATTTTGTATTTTTTCTAACTTTTGTGTGTTTTCGCAACAGAATGGCTCATATTTAAAACACTTACCCTTAGCTAGTTGAAAATGTGTATGAATTCTTCATTTTTAGCCGTTTTGCAGAGGTAATAAAGGAATATTTTGTATTTTTTCTAACTTTTGTGTGTTTTCGCAACAGAATGGCTCATATTTAAAACACTTACCCTTAGCTAGTTGAAAATGTGTATGAATTCTTCATTTTTAGCCGTTTTGCAGAGGTAATAAAGGAACATTTTGCATTTTTTCTAAATTTTGTGTGTTTTCGCAATAGAATTGCTCATATATAAAATATTCAACCTTAGCTAGTTTATATTTTTTTTTAACTATTATATATGTGCCTAATTGCTTTTTTTATAAATTAATAGGTTTCTTATTTTCATTCTGGATTTTTGATAATATATGGATTGTCTCATATATAAAACATTTACCCTTTATCTAGTTGAAAATGAGTATGAATTCTTCATTGTTTTCTGTATGTCTTATGGATGATGTTGACAGTTTTCCTTTATTCTAACTTTTGTGTGTTTTAGCAACAGAATTTGTAATAAATTAATCAAAAACACTAATCTAGAAGTAATTTATTATTAAAACTTCATTTTTATACAATTTTCAGAGTTAATACTTAATTAGGTTGTAATGTCTTTCTCGTGTTTGTGGTTTCCCACCAGACGGGAGAATAATTAAAATACACACCCTGAGCTAGTTGAAAATGTGAATGAATTCGTCGTTTTTATCTGTATTTCAGAGGTAATAAAGGATTATTTTGTATTTTTTCTAACTTTTGTGTGTTTTTGCAATAGAATGGTTCATATTTAAAACATTTACCCTTAGCTAGTTGAAAAAGTGTATGAATTCTTAATTTTAATCCATAGTGACGAGGTACTAAATCACCATTGAGTAATTTTTATAAATGTTGTGTGTGTTCTAAACAGTATGGATAATATTTAAAACATTTACCCTTAGCTAGTTTATAATGTGTTTGAATTCTTCATTTTTACCCTTATTGCATTTGTAATACAGTAATATTTTGCATTTTTTCGAACTTTTGTGTGTTTTCGTTACATAAAGTTTCATATTTAAAACCCTCACATTTAGATACTTCAAAATTTTCATGAATTCTTCATTTTTAATTATTTCTCAGAGGTACTAAAGGAACATTTGTATTTTCTCTAACTTTGTGAGTTTATACAATAGAATGGCCCATATTTAAAACATTTACCCTTTAGCTAGTTTAAAATATGTATGAATTCTTCATATTTAGCCGTATTTGCAGAGGTAAAAAAGGATCATTTTGCATTTTTTCTAACTTTTGTGTGTTTATGTAATAGAATGGCTAATATTTAAAACATTTAACCTTTAGATATTTGAATATGTTAATTAAAACTAAATTTTAACCCTAAAATACTATTTTAATTATTATCAAAGTGCATTTCTTTAATCTTTTGTGTTTATTAAATATGATGGCCCATATTTACCATATTCACCCTTAGCTAGTTGAAATGTGTATGAATTCTTCATTTTTAGCTGTATTGTAGTGATAATCATGGATCATTTTGCATTTTTTCAACCTTCTCTGTGTTTACGTGCTAGATAGGCCCCTCAATAAATCATTTACCCTTTAGATCGTTGACGTACTGTATGACTTCTTCCTTTATTGCCGTAATGCAGCGGTAATAACGGAACATTTTGCATTTTTTCAAACTTTTGTGTGTTTAAGCAATAGAATGGCTCATATTTAAAACATTTACCCTTAGGTAGTTGAAAATGTGTATGAATTCATCATTTTTAGCCGTTTTGTAGAGGTAATAAAGGAATATTTTGTATTTTTTCTAACTTTTGTGTGTTTTGGCAACAGAACTCAGACCTATATGGTATTAATTTCAGTGCCCTAAGAGTAAAGTGCTTAAAAAATGTTTGTGAATCTGTTTATTAATAAAATGCATATATATATACAACAATGTCTTTAAATCTTCACTTTAGATTTCTTCTTCTTCGGTGTATAGGCAACTGTCGTGAACCACTAATGCTGGTAAATCATTTGGATTCACTGTATATTGATCTTGATTGACTGCAAAGTCAGGGTCACATTTTCTGCAGTACAATGTAACTTCACTCTTGTCATATCTCTTTGTATAGTCAATGATACTATTTACATTCATATTATGAAATTCAAGAGTTTCAATCTGTCTATTTGATGCGATATCACAAACAGTTTTTTCAAGTGGTGAATCACAGTCCGTAACAGTCACATAAAAATCACTTGTTTTATAGTCATAGCAGGTAGTTACATCACAACGGTGATTTAGATACAAAATGGGCGTGTTACCCAAAAATTTGAATCACAGACATGACTCCACCTCCCATAATAATTTAAATCAGCGGCTATACCACTATCATAGCAATAAACTGAAATCACGTTTGGGATTCTTTCCAATCGTACCGGGGTAAGTATTCTACCACTGATCACATTTATCATAGTGACCATTGGAACAGAGATGTCCTCTAGGGTGTGGGTCACACATCTCTTCAAGATATGAATTACATACGCTAATTTATACTGCATAACCTCTGTGCCATTTACCTGAAGTACATAATTTACACCTTTCACCATATCCATCAATACATATACAATTCTCAAAATGAGTACAACTGCCAAGATTATACACGCACAATGGACATATATAGAACATTTTTTTGTTTCCGATGTCAAATCACTCACAGCTAAAACGAAACTGATCCTCTTCGATCGATAAATTCAATGAGAGGGAAATGGGGGGGAGAGGAGTAGCTCTGTGACGTTACCTCTTTCGAATGATGGGGGAGCCATCTACATTGAATCCACTGGCAATATTTTCAAAAGTATATCCACTATATGATTCTGCCTTGTTTCAATTAATATATCAATAAATTGAATATAAGTATTTGAGTCACATTTTAAAAGTTTCATACAATAGTCCAATGGGGGAGAATCACTCCTCATTATATTGTCAAGTGTTCCATGACACGAGAATATCCTGCGTTTAAGAGATAACTCGAGAAAATCATCATCCAAAATCAAATGTTTTTCCATAAACACTAGATTTCATGTAATTCTCTCTTTCTCAAATTTATTCATTTTTCAGTCCTTTCACTCTGACTGCTGACTCTAGACTGAGCCTGGTTCGTTAGCCCTAACCAGAAAAGAAAGGAAACATTTTCGATTTCGAAACAATTTTATTGAATAATTACAACAACTGTGCAATAATACAGAGCATGTACAATTAACGACACCGTTTATTGTCTTCGATATGTTTCACTAATGCACTTAAATCACATTGAAGTCTATTCACATGTGCTATATCAACTTTAGAGGCGAAACATAATTGATCCTCCATTTTAAATTTGGTCAAGGATATCACATATCTTGCATATACTGCATCCCATTCCAGACAACGACGTGATCGTTTCGTTATTTCCACTTCAATGTTTGGTGCTCTTGTACTATTATCATCAACTCCACTATCAACTTCTAATAGGGTAAACATTCCACTCATCGCCATCACAAATATATATCCAAATGAGTAAAGTCAAACTGTTCTTCTTCTCATTCCTTGAATTCTATTCACAGACTAATAAAACTATAGCAAAAATCCTTTCTTTATATTCACTCCGCCGCTACTATGTAAACAAGCCCTCTGATTGGCTGAGAAGGAAACACGTGATCTAACTGTTTCCGGGAAACTCATAACATTCGCCTCGAGCATGTACATGTCCAAAACAACAACAACATCAAATGCTGTTTCCTATTTCTGGACACCTTGACATTTACTGAGAGCGTGCACTTGCCCAAAACAACAAATACTATTTTCTATTTCTGGACACATTGACATTCGCTGAGAGCGTGCACTTGGCCAAAACAACAACAACAACAAATACTGTTTCCTATTTCTGGACACCATGACATTCGCTGAGAGCTTGCACTTGCCCAAAACAACGACAACAACAAATAAATCGACCTTGACATTCGCTGAGAGCGTGCCAAAAACAACAACAACAACATCGACCTTGACATTTGCTGAGAGCGTGCACTTACAACAACAACAACATCGACCTTGGAAATTTAGGTCATTGACCCCATTAACCACGTGTTCTCCCTAGGGAGGCTATGCCCATATATGGACTGCCGTCACGAGTAACACCCCCCTCTCTACTAGCGTGTTTGTTTAATAGTTACTTTTCTTCACTGCCACGTGAATAGCACCTACTTCAATAGCGTCCCCTCTTGCTCCCCAATAAAATGCTCTAGCTACGCCCCTGGGCCTCGCCCCCCCCCAAACCTTTAAAGATTTTATTTATTCTAACCTCTCATCGATTTACGTATCTAGCTTGGATGACTTATATTACAAATACAACTTGGGTTACTCAAAGAAAAAAAAGAGAATATTTTGCTTAAAGAAGCAGCAATTTTTTCTGTCTGTCAGGTTGTGCTTGTATTGTAAAAAATTAAATAAAAAAAAACAAGTTTTTTTAACTGAAAGTTAAGGAGCGACATTAAAACTTAAAACGAACAGAAATTATCCTGTATATGAAAGAGGCTGTCCCCTCCTCAACGCCTCGCTCTTTACGCTAAAGTTTTTCATTGTTAAAAAAAAAATAGAGTTGTGAGAAAGTCAAACTTTAGCGTAAAGAGCGCTTCTGAACAGAAGCGCAAGGCTTCTGAACAGAGTCCTTACTACTACTACCACTAGCAAATCCCCGAAGCACAAAGCCGCCTTAGGCCAACACAGCTACGTACGCCCCTCCTCCATCCTAATCTATTCAAAGCCTCCTTCTTTACACCATCCCAAGGAGTTCTCGTACCCTTAAATCTTTCATTACGACATCTTCCCACCCCAAACGCGGATGACCTGCTTTCCATTTAGCCCTAGACGCCTGGCCGAAAAGAACAATCTTCGGCAATCTATGCTTGAAATACGGTCAGTCCACCGGATACCCAAAACAATCCGTAGTCAATTTCTCTGCAAAACATCTAGCAAATCTTTGCTGGTAATTAAAAATAACTGAAATAGGTGATGGGAATGCTACATAGAATATATCTAATCGACTGGTGTCAGCTATAACTAGTTAGATTGCAAGGGCTCAAAATCATGTAGTCAGAGGGGAAATTCTGAACTTTTGTGAGATTTTTCTTACGGGAAAGGTTTGTATGTGCTTTAGTAAGTCCCACTGATTTTGATCTTTTTATTAATATAATTGTTATCCCTAACATAGATTTTGGATCACTGTTTGAAATCTAGACGTATTACACCGAAAGAAAGTAAGGAAAAGCTAGTAAAACTCGCAATACAAGTATGTCAAAGAATGTCTAAAATTTGGATTATCATGAACTGGAAATGAAATGGAGCACTTTGGTTTGAAATCTAGTAAACAAAACATGAAATAATCTAGCTTAAAGTGCTATTTCGAGACAGACCTATATAAATTCATAGGTTTTTTGAAAATAAACTGATATTATTTATTCTTGAAAAATATTGCAGGGTGTGACAAGAGGTTACACTGAAAAAATATTAGGACCTTCGTATCGCGTCTCACAGTTAATTGTGAAACGCAGTGCAGAAGAAACCTTTGGCGAGATTTTAATCAAGCCTCAAGCCACACGTTTTACTCTTACATAATACAATTTAACGACGAATCATGAATATTATTAATAATATGAAACAGGTGTTATAATCTGATATTCTTCAAAATCGTTATTACGCTTTGGAAGTCGACGAATACTCCGACATCGCGAATTAGGCGATTTTTCTGACGTTCGTAAGATATGAAAAAAAAGTTGCAATAACTTTTTGTTTCACTAGCCTTTAATAGGCCAGAAAACAGGAAAAAAATATCTTTTAGTATTTTCGATAAATATACAGGGTTTGTCCGGAAAGTAAAAGGACTAATTTTCTTTCGCCACGACTGTACTTCGGAGCGTGCGCACTCCGACTGGATTCGGTAGAGGGATTTCCTAGCTAACAAACGAGCTGCTGGTCAGTTGTCTCCGAGCACCTGGAGAGTCAGGACAGGCATTTTTGCGTGACCTGTTTTCCGTGAGTGGTGCAAGCCGAGAATGCAGCATTTGTTAGAGCAGAGGTAAGGTACGCGATTAAATATTGTGTGAAACTCTGTAAATCTGCGACAGAGACATTTGATATGATCAAGCATGCTTACCCAGATGTTGCTTTAGCAAGAAGTGGTGTGTTTCGGTGGCACCAGGCCTTTTTAGAGGGCCGGGAAGAGGTCGCCGACGAAGACCGTGCTGGGAGACCTTCGACTTTGACAAAAACCGACAATGTGACTCCTGTGCGCAACATTTTAAACTCAGACCGTCGACTAAGTATTCGTTTAATTGCCCAAATGTTAAATTTACCATAATCTGTCGTTCATGACATTGTGCCAGTACATTTGAGCATGCCCAAGGTGTGCGCGAAGATAGTCCCAAAAGTGCTCACTGACGACCAAAAATTGCGGCAAGTGGAAGTGTGCCAAGAAAATTTGAACATGAGTGAAAGTGACCCCGAATATTTGCATTACGTAATGACAGGTGACGAGTGCTGGATCTTGAGCATGATCCTGAGACAAAGAGGCAATCTTCCGAGTGGACCACGGCGGCGTCTCCTCGCCCAAAAAGGCAAGCATGAGCAAGTCCAAAGTGAAAACGATGCTCATTGTCTTTTTTGACATCAAAGGCATCGTCCATTATGAATTTGTTTCTCCTGGACAAACCGTCAACGCCATGTTTTATGTGGAAGTGCTCAAGAGACTCAAACGAAGGGTTAATCGGATCCGACAAGACATCGCAGCCGACTGGAAGTTGCACCACGGCAACGTTCCGGCTCATATCCCCTTTCTCATGAACAGCTACCTGACAAAGGCTGGCATCCCAACGCTTCCGCAGCCACCCTACAACCCACATGTGACCCTCTTTTAACCATCTCCAAAAAACTGACATAAATGTGCTAAGAATTATGACTGAAATTAGTCCACCCTACTGCCCAGATGTGGCCCTCTGTTAACCATCTCCAAAAAAATAACATAAATATACTAAGAATTATGACAGAAATTAGTCGCATTTCAAACAGCGCCAGTACTACTCGTTGGACATTTATCTCTGCATCAGCATGCTGTAAAAAATGTCTGCTGGGAACAGAATAAAGTGAATTTAGACAAAATCTTTATATTTTTCTCACAATTTAGAATTTCTGTGTGCACGTATAAGTAGTACCAACCCATTCTCTTTTTCTATTGTGATCAGTTGTATCATGCTACACTACGAGATTAAGCTATGCTTGTGAAGCGAATTTTTGACAAAAAACAATACTCAGTGTAACCCCCCTCCGGAAATGTCAAACCCCCATACCCTGATTTACACAAGAAAAACTTTTGTGTGATTTTTATAGAATTCGTTTTTTTTAAACAAGGATACAAAGGAGAAGATGGTCCCCAGACTTTTCTTTGTTTCCTCGCCTGAAAAGGCCGATGAAAGGCAAGTATCTTGAGGCAACAGAGGGGATCGAAGCAGCATGCCCCGCGGCTCTCAAGGCTATTCCGGAGAATACATACCGTCAGTCGTGACGAATATAGCTCCAATGTAATATCCACACATTGTTGCATACAGAAAAAGGTTTTGGCAACCCGAAAGATGGCCGCCGGTCTACAGGCTTCCAGATAAAAGTTCAGAGCCCCTTCACACCTATTACATGGGGCTCAGTCCCCCAGTCAGCGTTGCACATGCGCCTAATTTTCACAAACGAAAAACTTGGAACAAGTTCTGCCCAGATTCCTTTTCATACCGATGTCTATTGTCTATCTCGAGGTTAAAACTCTAAATCGATTTTTGGAACTTTCACATCTTCTTACTGATTTAAGTTGAGAATTTGTTAGTATGTGCTTTAAATTACCTCAACTTATCGTTAGAAAGGTAAGAAATGTCTTTGTTTCATGTTCAAGATAAAGTGAACACAGCCATCAAAAAACTAAGTTTACGGCAAAAGAGAGTTGGTAATGGAGAAGTAGACTCGTTTTCCTCTCTTCACGAGTTTATAAAAGTTTAGCTACTAAAATCCATGCAGATACTTAGAAATGCAATGCTTTGAGATGGACAACACAGTTTCTGGAGAGTTTGCAAGTGGGCTTGAAAAATCATTCCCCTGATTCAAGCCAAAGAAAGAAAAAAAGAATATATAAGAAATGCGTTGAACCCTGACCCAACATCTACGCCAGAAGGTTAGTCACGTGCGGAAGAGCAATTCCTGAAATCGGCTTCACACGGATTCTTTAAAACAGAAAGAAGAAGAAAAAAGACCGAACATTAAAAATTGCTTTTGTTGCAAATACAACACAAGTATCCGATTTTAACAAAAAAATTCAGAAATACATCTTGCCAGAAATACATCAGCATTTAATTAAGCCGAACAAAAGAAATAGGCAGTTGGACGTGAAACCGCATCTTAGTTCAAAATTAAGAACTAGAGTACCAAAATATGACGCTGTGTCACATACTGCTACTACTACTATCAACTCCCTGCAGCATCAAGCTGCCTGAGGAAAACACAGCTGCCTCTTCCATCCCAAAGCTTACCTCTTTAGCTCCTCCCATGAAGTTACAATTTCCTTTAAATCCTTCCTTACAATCTCTTCCCATCTCTTTCGATAGCCCATCTCGACACAAACAATTTCATTCTCACCAATAATTCAAATAAATGTTATTCATCATATAACTTTTATTTATGCGTCATTATTTTTTTTTAACTATTATTCATTCTAAGGCTGTTAAAGATATTTCCCTGGGATATGAGTATTTTTCAACAGATTTCCTTTTTCTCAGAAGATCTGATTCATTAAGGTTAAAAGACCTGAAGTCGCCTACCATAACATGACGAAGAAAAAAAATCTTGAGAAAACAACGGGTCTATGGCTGGTACGAAGAAAAAAATAAAAAAAATAATATATTACATATCAATTAAAAGAAAAAAAAGGAAAAAATAAAAAATAAAAAAGAATTTTAAAAATATGGCTTTATTCTTACTCTTATTGATTTTAGATGATTTCCTCTTCTCTTTTAGTTATTAAGTTTTAGATTATCTCTGTCTCAACGCTGAAGGCACCTAGGCTGGAAAAATATTAGCGTTATTGTTTTCTTTTCTTTTTCTTTCTACTGGTCATAAACCAGTTGTTTTCCCTAAATTTCTTTCTAGCAGGGTATATTGATATAATTTGGGCATCAAATACAGCTTCCATCATTTAAATGTGAAAGTAGGAACAAAGTAGAACTTATTCCAGACTTAAAAATTGTCATGTTAAAAGTATAGTCTGTATTGATAGGTGTACGCAAAAAGAGATATTTTTTTGTATTTATGTGTTATCACAAACACACTCAAGAAGTGAAGTTAGATTAACCATAATGAAATATACCAGAACATGATGAAAAAATAATACTTTTATTTTATATAATAATATAATTTGGGCTATATATTTGTACATTAGGGATGGGGGTAAAGTAGCCTAACCTTACCCCCCCCCCCCTAATGTGCAAATATATAACCCAAATTATACAAGTCGAATGCATTCTGTCATCCATCATTTGTCTTTGTGGCTATCAAACCGGTTCTCTGAGATGTTACATTCAGCATACTTCTCAACTGTGTTTGGTGTAATTTATAAGTACCTTTTTTAAGGTGTAGTCGATTGTCCAAGGGTAAGTTCATTTAATAACGGAGACAATGAACTGTTTCTAGCTTTGCTTAAACCAACTCGAGTGTCCTCCGACAAAACCTAGCTTATACAAAAAAATGTGAGTTAAGGATGAGTCATCCCTCATTTCGTCAGGACGAGTCCAATGAAGCAGTCAGAATTTTTTAATCTGCTTTCTGAAATACGACCTAGACAGTACAGGAGCAAAAATTTAGATTTCACGGGTTTTCCACAGCCAAAGAATAGGACGGACATACTGGAATTAGAAAACCTAGCATCTACATCCAGCAAAAAAAGACTGGCAAAGACTAGAAGAAAATGGCCTTTAGAGATCCCACCGACGATATTATGTATCTTCATTAATTTCTACTGTTCCAAGAATAAAAATCCTCAAGTTTTCTCAGAAATTGAAAGATAAAGATACAGAAAGATGTAATGTATTTTATAATAAAACAACAACCCTTGAGAATTAAAAACTACACTTTAGCTTAGTTTATCTATTGTACCAATTTCCTGACAAAAAGCGAGGCAGCGGAGCCCTTGTCCCCAATTTTGAGATTTTTGCTATTTGTCCTATTATTTATTATATTTTCCATATGGCTCACATGTTAGTATAATTTCAAAAAAATTTTCCCCACCTCCTACCCAATATTTTTTAGCTCAAGCATCCAGCCCCATTGTAAATCATACTGATCTACACTATAAACTTCGATGAGCATCGAGCCACTTTCTGAAATAATGGATTATTTTATAAGTTCTTTAACATCGCAGCGACAGGAGTATACTCGATCAGGAATAGCAGAAATGGCGGAAACCTTTGTCTGGGTCCAAAGAGAAAATAAATTGCTAGGATAGGCAATGTTCATGAATTACATCAATGGATAATTTTGGTTGCCGCTATGTTCGTGCAAAATTGTCGCTTCATAGCTGTTGCTGCTGTTTCTAAGAAAATCTATCCATTAAGTTACATGGCTGATTTTGCTGTGCAGAAGAGCAAAACCGATTCTTCAGTAAAGGTTAAATTGTTTCATTTCATAAATTGCTCGATGTGGCAACTAGAATTGCTTTATTTTGCGACTAAGTTACAGGGACAAATGAATATTATTCCTAAATAACAGGTATGCGAATCTAGACTGTAGAGTAATCAAACAGTTCGTGGTAACGAACTGTAAGTAAGGAGCGACCCGGCTCAATGGTAACCGAAACTCTAAAAAACGGGATTTTGATACCAATAGATACATCAAAAGAATCAGATTTTAATTCTGATTTCAAATATATAAGTTTCATTAAGTTTAATCTTACCCATCAAAAGTTACGTGCCTGAGAACATTTGGCTGATTTTCGAAAAAAGGGGGAAAGGCCCCATAAAAACCATAGAATCTTAATGGAAATTACACCATCATATTCTGCGTATCAGAGAACCCTACTGTATAGGTTTTAAGCTCCAATCTACAAAAATTTGGAATTTTGCACTTTTTGCCATAATAAATATCCCGGATGGGGTTTTTATTGTTTTTTTTTTTTTTTTTTTTTTGTTTTGTTTTTTTACCCCGGGGTTTTCGTTTCGACCCAGTGGTCCTAGAATTTCGTGGGTGGGCTAATTGGAACGGAAATTAAAAGTTCTAGTGCCCTTTTTAAGTGACCAAAAAAAATGGAGGGCATCTAGGCCCCCTCCCACGCTCATTTTTTCCCAAAGTCACCCGATCAAAATTTTGAGATGGCCATTTTGTTCAGCATAGTCGAAAATATGATAAAAATGTCTTTTAGGATGACTTGATCCCCCAAAGTCCCCAGGGGGAGGGCTGAAAGTTATGAACTTTACTCAATGTTAACATATAGTATTGGTTATTGGGAAGTATACAGACTTTTTCAGAGGAGATTTTTTCTGGTAGGTGGGGGAAGGAGAGGGTCGGGGGCTATATGGAAGGATCTTTCCATGAAGGAAGTTTTCATGGGGGAAGGGACATTGCTATGAAGGGGGCGCCGGATTTCCCAGCATTATTAAAGAAAAAGATCAGGAATTAAATAAAAAAGAACAAGTTTTTCAACTGATCAACTGATTGTGATTAAGAGGTCATTTTTAAAGAACTGGAAAAAAAATTCGAACTATAGTTTAAAGAGCAGGGTATTGACTAGGGGCGAACCCCTAATATACGTGTTAAAAATTTATGAATATAGAAGTTCGTTACGTAAGTTAATTCTAAGTTACGTATATTTATTACTAATAAAAACGTTCGTAAATAAAATTAAACAAGTTTCGAAAAAGCCATTTAACCAAATATAATATGCAAATTTTGTTTTAATTATTCATGTACGGTGAGCCAAAATCAAAACCTGCATTAATTCAAAAACGTTCAAAAATTAAATAAAAAAAACAAGTTTTTTTAACTGAAAGTAAGGAACGACGTTAAAACTTAAAACGAACAGAAATTATTCCGTATATGAAGGGGGCTGTCCCCCTCCTCAACGCCTCGCTCTTTACGCTAAAGTTTGACTTTCTCACAACTCTATTTTTTTAAACAATAAAAAAACTTTAGCGTAAAGAGCAAGGCGTTGAGGAGGGGACAGCCCCCTGCATATACGGAATAATTTCTGTTCGTTTTAAGTTTTAACGTCGTTCCTTACTTTCAGTTAAAAAAACTTGTTTTTTTTATTTAATTCAACACAAGCTCATGTCCAAATCCTTCAAGATACTACTGTGTTCGAATCCCGTTCGACAGCAAAGGGTCGGCAACCGACACTTCAGAGCTATAAAATGGCAGGTGAAGGTGACAAAACTTACCGGCTCAAACTCTCTCTAGAGAATAACCACACATCTTTCATAAAAAGGAGTATGGTGCTCATCGATCATTTTATATCTTAGAAAGCAATTTTTAGTCTCATAGGTGTAATATTTGGGGGGACCGGAGCCACCCCAGAAATGCCGCTTTGGTAGGTCGAGCCTCCACTACAGAAACTTCATTCGTAAAAATGTTCGTTCACTTTTCATTTGCTTGAACCTAATTAAATATAACGAGCATCAGGCCCCAGAAAACGTATACCATGCAAACTTGTTATCTCAGGACAATATTTGATTGTGAAGGCTACGAGACCATTAACACATTTGGCCCTAAGCAACACGGGGAGAGGGGGGGGGTCACATGTCACCCAAAAATACAATCTGGCCCTCCTAAAATTTTTTACCGTGTATACGCACGAGATAGCATGAATGAATTCTATCTACAGTAAGGGAAAATTAAATGTTATTCAATAGCAACAAACCACTTTTTCAAAACAGTTTCCTGTAATCAGGCCGAGTGATAAAAGAACAAAGAAAAAGACGACAAAATCGATTCATTGGACTATTTCAATGCCCCTTTTTAGTTTTTTTTTCTCGGTAACACGTTCTATTGCCTGATTGCATCAATTTCTAGGAGCTTTCTTTTGAGAGGATAAAAGGTGATTTTAACCCATAAAAGAAAAGAAATGTCACCCGTCTAACCTCCGCACCTAATTTGGACTGCAATCCATAAAAGAAGGATTTTAGAGTTTCCCGGCCCACTAAGCTCCTCTACAAAAAAAAGTAATTTTAAATCATTTTCATAAATTTACTTCAACACTGAATGAAAAAAGATGAAGATACACTATAGCTTACTATCTGGTGATGCTATATGGAAAACTATACTCTTAGGAAAAGTAATCACTAGAAAGCCATCCAGCGTCGCTAACACTAATATTAAATTCCTAATATACTTTTTTTTACGGAATTTGTTTATAACCTTTTTGCACCCATGACTGAATCGAAATAAAATTACTTAAAGTGCTAGAAGAAGAGAACTAAAGAGAAAACTGATGTAAAAAAAAACTTTGAAAAGAAGAAACTTGCTCATAAGAAACAAGAAGGCTTTGTTTTATGCCGTAGAAAATATCCAAAAGAGCTTTATGGTTCTGCCGCTAAAACAATCCTATTTTTTTGTGTTTTCCACGATGTGTTAGTTTGGCCTAATCCTACAAACATAGGGAAATATAATCGGTCGATTTTTTCACAGTAGTTTCATCGAAATATGTTGTATAGGCTACAAAACAATAATTTTGTTCATTTTCAGTTTCAACTTCACTCTCTACTTCCATCCGAAAAAACGTTCTTTTTAATTTTTGTTCGCTCATTTTAGTTTAACATATATATATATATATATATATATATATATATATATATATATATATATATATATATATATATATATATATATATATATATATATATATATATATATATATATATATATATATATATATATATATATATATATATATATATATTATATATATATATATATATATATATATATATATATATATATATATATATATATATATATATATATATATATATATATATATATATATATATATATAAAATGGCTCCATATTTTTTCGGGAAAATTGGTACTTAAGGATATTTTCACACAAAAAAACGATCCAGATAGCTCACAAGTCTGAGAAAAATCGTTAAGAACCTGAATTTTGGTTTTTTTCCAAATGATATCATATACTATGTTAATACATCATATAAGCATTTCTTATGATATCAAATATGGCATGATATAAGTATTTTCTTATATGATGTTACGCATCGCATAAATAAGATTGCTGAGTTTCCAACACAACAGTTATTTATATAATATAATGTCTGTTGGAAGGCCCAAAGCACGAAAATTTGCAGTTGCAGTTACTATAAATGATAATTCTTTGGAACCAACACCTGAACTAACGTGTCAAAAATGAAAATGAAGAGCAAAGACACAGGCGGTTAGAATGTTAAAATAACAAAGGTTCGGCAATATGTATTTCATAATGACGAAAGATAAACTGAGGTGTAACGAAGCAAACAAATTGATAATGATAGCAATGATGATGAGTTTTGGATTTTGACATGGATAATGTCATCAATACCTACCATACTTTTGAAAATAAAAAATATGGACTGGATAAATCGTTGAAAGAAAAAGAAGTTTTTGTCCCACCACCTGAACATCTAAAAGAAACAAAGATTCGGCGATATATCTTCATAATGACAAAAGACAAGCTAAGGCAAAAGAAGAAGTTTTTGTCGCACCACCTGAACAATTAAAAGAAACACAGGTTCGGCGATATCTCTTTCGTAATGACAAGCCAAGGCAAAAGAAGAAGTTTTTGTCGCAACACCTGAAAAATTAAAAGAAACAAAGGTGGTCCTCAATGCCTTCCATACCTTGTAAAATCAAAAACCTGAACTAGATAAATCGTTGAAAGAAAAAGAAGTTTTTGTCCCATCACCCGAACAATTGAAAGAAACAAAGATTCGGCGATATGTTATAATGACAAAAGACAAGCCGAGGAAAAGGTTAAGGGTCCAATAAAATAAAAAAGAATGTAGTTACACAAAGGCACCACTTATAATTTAAGGTCCATTTGGATGTCATGACATCAAGAAAAGGCACAAATTGTCTGCGTTTAGAAGACAAGCGACAGTGAGAATCTATATATAGAAGCCTGCCGCGTGCCGGGGCCCGGTACAATATATATATATATATATATATATATATATATATATATATATATATATATATATATATATATATATATATATATATATATATATATATATATATATATGCAGATATACATAAAACTTGGATAATAAACTTAGATATCGCTATTTGTAGAAACTTGAGAGATAAGAGTGAACAGCACGATAATAGTTTCTATACAGAAAATTGGGTTAATTAAACCGATTTTATTGTTGTAATAAAGGTATCTGAAGCAGACGTAGGACAAAAATTATAGGTATTCTTCCGTCATCCAATATTTAATTAAGCACGTAGCTACCATTTTTCTGTTAGCTGTTATGTAAGCATTTTTGTTATTGATTTTCGGTCTCCCCAGACTTGAATTAATAGGAAATGACCTTTCAATTGCATATTTTTTTTCACATATGCATTATATTACTATAATCCCGCAAATTATATTTTTACCCCTTGTGGAAATTGGGTACTAACTGGAATTTTTCAATTCTGATGTCATTTCGGTCTCCCAACACCTGAATCCGAACTCGATTTAATAGAAAACGAAATTTTAATCCAAAAAATGTTGCAGAAATTTAAATTCGAGATTCCCCCTCCTTTTCCATGAAAAAAGGGCATTCCTGTACTGCTGACTTTGGATATGTTGTTAAGCGAATTTTTCTGAACGTGCTGGTGCACAAAACATTTCTGTTGGTAAAATGCTGGCTCAAAACCGTATTTCTACTGGACTATCACTAAAGTTCGACGATATTAATATCTAACATACGGGTACTGCAGATTGTAATTTTGCACACTCCTTGAAAACTCTTGATTCTAAATGAATTAACTAAAAAAACAAGTTTTTTTTAACTGAAAGTAAGGAGCGACATTAAAACTTAAAACGAACAGAAATTATTCCGTATATGAAAGGGGCTTTCCCCTCCTCAACACCTCGCTCTTTACGCTAAAGTTTGACTCTGTCTCACAACTTTATTTTTTAAAACAATAAAAACTTTAGCGTAAAGAGCGAGGTGTTGAGGAGGGGAAAGCCCCTTTCATATACGGAATAATTTCTGTTCGTTTTAGGTTTTAATGTCGCTCCTTACTTTCAGTTAAAAACACTTGTTTTTTTTAGTTAATTTCTGAACGTTTTTGAATTAATGCAGCTTTGATTTTGGGTTACTGTACATTAATAATTAAAACAAAATTTGCATATTAATTTTTCTTTTTTTTGGCTAATTGGCTGTCTCGAAATTTTGTTCTGACGTAACTTACGAATTAACTTACGTAACGAATTTCTATATTCGTATGTGTTTATTACGTATATTTGGGAGTTTGCTCCCTAGTCAATACCTCGCTCTTTACGCTAAGGTTCGAATTTTGTCCGAATCACAAACCCCTGAAACACAACGGTCGGTTAATTATAATAGATGGCTCTTTTTAAAGTAATAAAAAAAAACTGTAGCGTAAAAAGCGAGGTATTGACTAGGGGGCGAACCCCCTCATATACATAATAATTTTTGTTCGTTTTAAGTTTTAATGTTGCTCCTTACTTTCAGTTGAAAAAAACTTGGTTTTTTATTTAATTTCTGATCGTTTTTTAAATAATGCTGGTAAATCTGGTACCCCCTTCTTATAAATGTCCCTTCCCCAAAGTAAATATCCTCCATGTAAAGATCCTCCACGTCGTCCCAACTCTAACCCCCCCCCCCCCCTAGAAAAAAAAAATCCTCCTTAACACGACTGTATACTTGCCATTAACCACCGCTATTTGTAAACAATGGACAAAGTTTATAACTTGCAGCGTTTCCCCCGGGACCAGTGGGGGATTAAGTAATCCTGAAAGACATATTAATTAGATTTTCGACTATGCTGAACAAAATGGCTATCTCAAAATTTCGATCGGGTGACTTCGGAAAAAAATGAGCGTGGGAGGGGGCCAAGTTGCCCTCCAATTTTTTTGATCACTTGGAATGGGCACTAGAACTTTCAATTTACGTTCGAATGAACCTTCTCGCGATATTCTAGGACCACTGGGTCAATACGATTATCCCTGGGAAAAAGAAAAAAACAAAACAATAAACACGCATCCGTGATCTTTCTTCTGGCAAAAAATGAAAAATTCCACATTTTTGTAGATAGGAGCTTGAAACCGCCACAGTAGGGTTCTCTGATACGCTGAATATGATGGTGTGATTTTAATTAAGGTTCTATAACTTTTAGGGGGTCTTTTCCTTTTTTTCGAAAATAAGCCAAATTTTCCCAGGCGCGTAGCTTTTGATGGGTAAGAGTTAACTTGATGAAACTTATATATCTGAAATTACAATTAAAATCTGATCCTTTTGATGTATCTATTGGTATCAAAATTCCGTTTTTTAGACTTTCGGTTACCATTGAGCCGGGTCGCTCCTTACTTACAGTTCGTTACCACGAACTGTTTGAAAGAGATTTCTAAATTCCTCGAAAAGAGATTTGATTCTAAGTGGCCAGAGTATTAGGCATGCGTCAGGAAGGACAAAAAATAATTGTATCAGCTGTTATTTCTGTTACTTAAATACAGAAGCAGAACAATGATTTTTTTTTAATTGTTTTAACACCGTAAATAAAGCACGAATAACGAGGGAAAAAACTGCCAATATTATATGAAAAAAGCCACAAGAGACTATTTCTTCTTTTTAAGAACCACAGGTGTCACTGGCTTTCCTTAACGACCATGTAAATTATATATTAAGAAAAGGCTGATTCTCAAATAAAAAACAATATTTTAGTACATTTGTTACATCGACGACTAATTTCAATATAATTAAGTATAGATTAGCGGTTAAGAAGAAAAAAACATATCCAAATTATTCATTTCGTGTTAATTTGCGCCTGACTTCTGCTTTTGGTCTTAAGCTTCCCCTAAATTTTAGAAATCCTAATTATAGCAATTGAAATTCAAGGCGTATCTGTTATCATTACGAAGGCACTGTGGCGACATGACTGTTACAGGATTATTGAATCAGGGACAAACAAAGGGGCTGTGTTCTGTTTGTGCAGCATGATTGCAGCAGTAGCTGCAACAAGTAAAGAGCGAGCCACAGCCCATAGTAACTAAAAGTTAAAAAACGCGTTTTGAAAAAAAAACTCCCTAGTGAAAAAAATCGCCATCTGACACTGATTCAGGAATGGTAGCTATTATTTCGGTTCGTCTTAAAAGTAACAGTTTATTGCAAATTGAAATTGGTGGGATTTCGAAAATTGCCTGAAACCCCTCGAAAATGGCGCCAAATCAAAATGAAAAGTGTACCATAAGAATCGGCATGTTCGAAAACCTCATACAGGGAAATTACAGTCCCCCTCCTTAAACAACAAGGAAAATCATTTTTTGCATCAGTAGCACTGATCTGTCTACCGTTTTTTTCTTTTTGTTTCACCAGGCCTAGCGGGTTACCAGAATATCATAGAGATATGTTTAATGAATCATTTAAACGGAAATTAAATTTGCTAGTGCCTTTTTAAAGTGAGCGAAAAGATTGGAGGGCAACTAGCATCTCCCCTAATGAAAAGTGTACCATTGGAATCAGCATGGTCGAAAACCATGTACAGGGAATTTACACTCCCCCTCCTTTAACAACAAGGAACATCACTTTTTGCATCGGTAGCACTGATCTGTCTCCCGTTTTTTTTCTTTCTTTTTAGCATGGCCTAGCGGGCTACCAGAACATCATAGAGAGATGCTTAATGGCTCGTTCAAAAGCCATTTCTCATATCTATATTCTTTTTCTAAATTCCGCCATCTTCAAGTGCAATATGGCACTAAAATGGTACTTTTTGTGCCATTTCTCAAGGGGTGGCACTAGAAGGCTACCAGAACATCGTAGATAGATTTTTTATAGCTCATATAAAAGCAATTGCTCATATCTATGCTCTTCCTATAACTTCCACTATCTGCAAGTTCCAAATGGCACTAAAAACGGCATTTTTGGTGCCAGTGCCATGTCTCAAGTGCAAAAGCTGGGGCTAGTGGGCTACCAGAACTTTTAAGAGTAATTTTTAATGACTCATTTGAAAGCGGTGATGTTTATCAATTCTACCGTTCGTAAGTGTGATGTAGCACTAAAAAACACTTTTGGTGTCACTCCTTAAGTAGAAACGTTTGGAAGTATAACACGATATTATTGCAATAATTATGGCCCAAATCCCTAAATGGAGGTTTGCAAGAACACCTTTCGTATTTTCCTCCTCTAAGCCCCTTTAATAAGCTACGTAATTAAGGTACAAAAACAAATATATCAAATTATTTCCTGCTGTTTTTTTTTTCAATCACGGTTTTTCCCCTTATATGATTATTTTTAAGATAGGATAATTTCATTGATTTTGTAAATGTGATGCACTCAATTTTTAAAGCATGTCCCGGGAAGGTATTTTGTCAAGCATCATGATTCAGAAGGCAATACAGGTCATCTAGTTCATGGTTTCTATACTAAATCTATACCCCAACGAATGGCATAATTTTGTCAATATCCCGTGGGGGGGGGGTCAAGGTTGGAGCCAATTTTTCCCAAATCAAGTTAAAATGACAGAAAAAACAGAAAAACGAGCCGCATAGTAATAAAAAAGGTAAAGATCTACTAAAGAAAGCTGACCTCTTTCAGTGGATGCTTGAATTGTGCAGGCTTATCTTAGTTTTGACAAAATTTTGGAGAAACTAAATTTCAACTGGGGGGGGGGTGTGGCAAAATTGGGGTATGGAGGAAAACTGAGGTCTGGGAGGGGCAGTTATTCCCTTAGCCTCACAGTAAATTATACCCCTGACCCCATCCTATTGCCACTTAGGGGTTGGAGAAGTGTAGGCTTATTTTTTTTCAAATCAAATTAATTTATTTAACATAAAAAAATACAAACAAATTTACAGCAGCCATCTACAAAAACCCGAAGGTTTGTTTGCGATGGCTGCAAATCCATTATTATAAAGCTCTAAATCCACATAACAACTATCTCTTTGCGGGGAAAAATCAATAATAATCCTTACATCGACTCAAAAAAAAAAAAAAAAAAAAAAAAAAGCAACAACAGAGGTAAAGAAAAAAAACAAAAATGAGATGCTTCTAACTAAATCAACTATAACAAAATCAATAAGCATTAGCTAGGCTATAGAGTCGACGCGGCGCGCTTTGACTGGGTAATTTCGCGAAAATGCGACCTTTGACTGTCCAAGCATTTTTCATACCAAACATTATTCACATTCAAATTTCTAATCATTCAAATTATCACCCAAAAGGTAACGCTTCAATCTACTCTTGAGCTGGCTTACATTATCAGCTTGTCTAATAGCATCCGGGAGGGATGTGGTTCTTGTGGTTCTGGAACCACTGCAAAGTTGTATATTAAATTACTCATTGTTATTCTTACTTATTCAAATTATTTACATAAGACTTCCCTCGTAATATTCCCTCCATACGTAAGACCGTGCATCCAAAGAGGAAGAAAGACAAATGAAAGCAGTTCTGTAGGAGAATTCAGGCAATTGTTCCCAAAATTTTTGAAATGAAAACAAACTTAGTTTATAATACCATTTATCCTACTATGCAAGAAATGATCTTTTTTTTAATTTTCGATTCATTTCTAAGTAATGAGTGGCTTTTCTATTTAGGGACAGCTAAATAGAAAAGCCACTAAGCGGAAATAGATTCCGCTTAGTTATTTTCTTGTGTCGACGCTACTCACCTGGAGCAACTCTCTTAATTGCTACAAAATTTAATTTTAAAAACAAAAGGAATCTATTTCGATATTATGGTTGCAGCGGTAGCTGCAACCTAGTGAAGAGCGAGCCACAGCCGTAACTGTAACTAAAAGTTAAAAAACACGTTTTGAAAAAAACTGCATCGTGAAAAAAATCGACATCTGACACTGATTCAGGAATGTGTGTGTCTTGAAATTAAAAGTTTATTGCAAAAAGAAATTTATGGTGATTTCGAAAAAAGCCTGAAATCCCTCAAAAGTGGCGTCAGATAAATATGAAAAGTGCACCATTGGAATCAGCTTGGTCGAAAACTTAATACAGGGAAGTTACAGTCCCCCTCCTTGAACTGCAAGGAAAATCGCTTTTTTGCATCGGTAGTACTGATCTGTCTCCCGTTTTTTCATTGTTTTCCAGGCGTAGCGGGTTACCAGAACATGATAGAGAGATGCTTAATAGCTCGTTCAAAAGCTATTTCTTACATCTACGTGCTTCTTATAAATTCCGCCATCTGCAAGTGCCATATGGCACTAAAATGGCAGGCTCCCAGAAACTCGTAGACAGATTTTTTTTTAGCTCATATGAAAGATATTGCTTATATCTACGTTCGTTTCTACAAATTCCACTATCTGCAAGTTCCAAATGGCACTAAAAACAGCACTTTTGGTGCCATGTCTTAAGTGGAAAACTGAGGCTATTGGGCTAGCAGAACTTATAAGAGTTATGTTTAATGGCTCATTTGAAAGCTATTGCTAATATCAACGTGCTTTTTTTTTATTATCAATTCTAGCATTCGTAAGTACGATATAGCACTGAAAACAACACTTTTGGTGCCACTTCTTCAGTGGAAAAGCTCTGAAGTATAAAAAAGGTACTATTGTAATAATTATATTCCAGAACCCTTAACTGGAGGTTTACAAGAACCCCTCCCGTAAACTCCCCCTCCCAGCCCCCTTAGTAAGTTTCATAAATCGTCTGCTCATCAGTAAGCTACTGAAATATTAGCAGGCTACCACACCATCGTGGATAGATGCTTAATGGCTCAATTATAAGCTATTGCTTATATTTACTGGGTTTTTACAAGTTCTACCATCTATTAGATTTCAATCTTAAATAGTTGCTTGGAAGAATTTGCAATGAACTCTTTGTCATGGTTGAAGAATTAGCTGCAACCTAGTAAAGAGCGAACCACAGCCCATTGTAAGCAAAAGTTAAAAAAACGTTAAAACAGTTTTTTTTTTTTTTTTTTTCCAGGCCTAGCGGGTTACTAGAACATCATAGAGAGATGCTTAAGAGCTCATTCAAAAGCTATTTCTCATATGTTCATGGTTTACATAAATTCCGTCATCCACAAATGCCATATGGCACATTTCTCAAGTGGTGGGGCTAGCGGGCTACCAGAACATCATAGATAGATTTTTGATAGCTCATATAAAAAAAATTGCTCATATTTACGTTGTTACTATAAATTACACAATCTGCAAGTTTTAAATGGCAGTAAAAACGGCACTTTGGGTGCCATATCTCAAGTGGAAAAGCTGGGGCTAGTGGGCTACCAGAACTTCTTAGAGTGAGGTTTAATGGCTCATTTGAAAACTCTTGCTCATATCTATGTGCTTTTTATCAATTATACCATTTGTAAGTAAGATATAGCACCAAAAAAAAACTTTTGATGCCACGTTTTAAGTGAAAAATCATGAGATTATAAAACGGTAAATTATAATAATTATGATCCAAAACCCTTAATTGGAGGTTTGCAAGAACCCCTCCCACATGTTCCTCCTCCAGGCCCCCTTAATAGGCTACACAATTAAAGTAATTTTTTCGATCATGGTTTGCCCCTTCTTATGATTACTTTTCAGATAGTCCACTATTTTTGCAAATGTGATGCACTCATTTTTTAAAGCATAACCCGAGAAGGCTCATTTTAAAACTATTATTTCAAAGCTATTACATCTAAAGCTTCTCCAGAGCCGCACATATCCATTGGATCTACTGATGTTTTACCGCAGGGATCAATTTGCTGTGACGGGACATCGAAACTTTTTTTTTTCAAACAAGAAAAAGTCCATGAAAATTTCAGGGCATAGCTGATAGCGTGGATCCATTATTGTATAAAGGGAGAATTAGGTTAGGTAGCCTTTTTTCAAAGATAACATACTTCATTGATGATACTTCAGGCCTTTGTGGTCTGAGCCTCGACTCAGTTTGTTGAGTTCAGCCATGCAAATAACATGTCACCGGGAGTATTAAATTCGCCATATGTCGTTAATCCTTCGTCCTC